>NC_052396.1:2667094-2967094 GCF_009389715.1 Phoenix dactylifera
GAAGGATTTCTCACAAGCTGTTCAAATAATTTTGTCTGCCTGTGGGTTTGGTAGTACTTGGAGATGCTAAAATATTGTGAACTGTTTGATCTCCACCAAGGATTAGTTCAAAAGTTATTCAACAGCCAACATTTTTGCACTATGTAGATTGTATATCATAATTCTAAGGCATGCCAAAAGAAATACTAGAAAAGAAAACGTGGTCATGTAAACTTTTCATCAATTGTAGGTCAGTGTTACAATATGTTATTCTCAGTAAAGGCTATGGCGACCAACTAAAAAGCAATGAGAGCTAATTCATGGGAAAAAAGTTAGCACATCTTTACTTAAATCTCCTTCTTTACTTCAGTGAGTTCAATAAAGAATTGAGAGGTAATCCTTTGTTGGGAGAGGACAAACATGCAATGTGTCAGATATGTTTGGTCTAGGAAGAATGGGATAATCACAAAAATGGATGTTGATGTTTTGATGTAAAAAATGCTCTAGCTCATGTGATGTAGAAGATATCAATTATAATTTAGTTCTAAGAAGTAACAGCAGGAAGGGGAGCGACATTGGGGACGAAAATACAGAAGCAAAGCTCCTCAAAAATGATACAAGAAGAAGCACCTATAAGTCGTACAGATCATATCCAAGTGCACTTATGGATGAATTTACCAAAGGAACAAATCTTGAAAATGATACAGGTGGAAGCACTTACAAAGCATGTAGATGATATTTTTAGTAAAAATATTAATACTTAAATGGTCAAAAATAAATGGAGAAACAACTAGTTAATTCAAAACTTCTGTACAAGTCAATGAGTCATGCTTGCGCATGAAAACTTTTAGGAACTAGAATAAGACACTTAAGTGGTTTTCAGTGCAGGTGCAGCATCGAAGGCACACAGTTTCTGCAGTTTCTGCAGCTGAGTCAAGCCAATTGTTTGGACAAAAGAGAAGGCCCTCAGAAACATTTTTAAATATAAATTTCTATTCGAGTCTTCAAGACCAGTATAGATAGCATGAGTCAATAAACTTGGAATGCTTAAGGATCTCCATTCCATAAATTGTTTACACAAAAACACTATAGAACTGTTCATACAGATATGAGTGAATCCGAGCACAATGTCCACCATTGTTATGTGGGTTAATTTGCTGGGGAACCCGATACACCAAAGTATCATTACACAAATTGTCATATGGAATTGTTACCAATATTGTCGATCATAATTAGATATAGGGTTTCTGATTTCAGTTTTGATGTTTAAATCACAAAGAAGATGATTACAAGAACTATTAAAAATACAACCTTACAGTCTATAATGGCATTATGAAAACAATAAACCCCATGATTCAATTAGTTGCTGCATGGTCCAAGCTGGGTTGCTGAACTGCACCACAGACCCCATAGATTGAAAGAAATATGGGACTGACCCTCTTAATTATGAAAGTTGTTGCAAGTTCAGTAAAAATTTGGAAAGCTATCCCTGCCTTTTGTTTGGTGTAATCAGACCTAGATGGTGAAGACATATTCTACTTCCCTCACCAGGATTATTTATTAAGGTACCTATTGGGGGCAATCCTACTGGTTCAACATGCATTCATGGTCAGATCTCTGCATACACCATCACAGAACAAGACTAATAAGGCCCTGAAAATCAATATAAATCCAGCAAATAAAAACGACAAGGCAGTTTGCATGCTCAAAAACTAACATTGTGAACAAAAATTGGTAAATAAATCCAGTGAACAACCCCCACTATGATGTATAAGTTAATACGCATCACACATACATGAAGCAGTTTTTCCTAAAAAACCCCATGCAAACATGTCAAGAAACTGAATAAGAGAGCAACAGTTTTCTCCTTTTGATCAATTACATTAGAAAAGCTAAAATAGAACAAGAAAAACCTAATCCAACATGTCATTTCTGGATGTTCTGCTGCACTACATTTTAACTTTGGAACTTTTAATTATATGCATATCCAGAATTGCATGAAATCACTTTAATCTATCAATATACAGATGAGTAAACTGATAAAGGGGGCATATAGACAATAACCGATCTTATTATTTCAGAATGAAGACAAGAACTCATGAAATTATTTTTATAATGAAAAGGATGTATTGAAGAGGCATCAAAATGTGCTTTTCTGAACAATCCCAATCAGAATCAAAATAGTATGCTTCTAACTTATCAACAGAACAACTAGTGGGATAGAAAATAGTTACAACCAACATCAACTGCGAAAACCCTCCTTTTAGGATTTTGCCAAGAAGCAGGAAGGTTGAAACTTGAACTTAGAATGCATGAAAACAGAGAGCAATATATCCACACCGATTATGCCTTATTGCTTCACCAAAAAAAGGCACCAAGGAAAACAGTGTAGTTTTCAATGGCCATTGTTGTACCAAGAACAGAAGGTGAATAGTAGCTCAGAAAGTCAACAGCCATATAAAGAAATTACCAACACAACTAGTAAATGGGTAATTAATGAGCTAAAACAGTGATTCTTGTCTTAAACTCTACCTTGCTGCATACTCAGAGAAGTGCTTTCCTGGCTGCCGCTGCCTCAATGTGTGCAAATCACCGCCTGGACAGAACTCCATGACCAAGCATGAGAACCTGTCGGTCTCAAAATGTGTATACAAAGTCGGCAGGAATGGGTGATCTAGAAGTTGGAGGATTTCCCTTTCCGTCTGAGCCCTCGTCAACTTCTTCCTGCTTGCCAAGGATGCCTTGTCCATCACTTTCATTGCAAAGTAGCATCTGGTCCCGCTCAACTCAGACAGATAAACGCTACCAATGTCGCCACATCCAAGCCGTTTGAGCAGTCTAAAATGGCTCATCCCCAGTATACCATCCCGAGCCCGAACAGCAATAATAGCCTTCCATCTTGGGTCATTACCCTTGTGAGGCTTACTAGCACTTCCTGTGACATTACTCCAGTTGCTATCATCACTTACACCACTGCTATCACTCGCTCTACTCATACTAGTTTTCGCACTCTCGAGTGAGTCTCCTCTAACGCTTCCTTTGCCACTTTCACAGTGCCTTTCCACACTAAGCATTCCATCACTAGTAATCCCTTCGCTTCTATAAGTGCTCGTGCAGCTGTTCACAACACTCATAGTGGTCATCACACCTGTGCTGTCGATGCTGCTGTGAGGACTCACATTGCCACTGGGAGGGAGGGAAGCATCCCACACACACTCCTTCTCTTCGGAGTCTGGAGGCAAGAATGCATTCTCCGTGGACTGCGATGCACGTGGAACAGAAAATGGAGAAGATCCCGTGCCCGACTCAGTGGCCTCTTCAGCCAAACTTTCAACCGGTGAGACAACCGCCGCATTTGGTTTTGTCCCTGAAACTCGGATCGAAAGATCTTCTATAAAGGGACCTTTGACAGTTAAGCCTTTTACCAAGCACCCTGTTTCAGACTTACCCTGGTCTATAGCTACATATACCGTCCTCATGAGGTCTGTATCAATTGGCTCTGGGGGATGACTTGCCCCGGAGAAAGAACCTCGCCCTCCTTCTTCACAAGAGTCGACACTCCTGAAGCTATCAGCCTCAGGTGCTAGTTCCTTCTCTTCGGTCAGAAAACCCTTCCCTTTCGATGCCTTCATGGGTATAGGTGGATCTAAATTTTCAGACTTTTGAGCACTAGATGGACCTTCTTCACCTATCAAACTGTTCCCATGGGTACACAATGGCCGATCAGGACCAGGGAGCTGCCTGGACGGCATCTTCGACTCAGAACCCCTTTCCATCTCCGGTAAATCTTTACCATTACCAAGCTTTGATCCAATAATGTGCTACCCTGAGCGCAGAAGCTTCTGAAAAACCAATCAAACTGTGGCGTATCCACACCGTGGACTGGACAGCAGGCATCTCAAGATGAAGCTTCCTGTAGACTCGCGCGAATTAGACTAGCTCATAAATTTCACCAATTTTAACATTACATCCATCTCCTCTCGTGCTACAATGGCCCTTTCTCTTCTTTCCACAGACCTTAAAAACCACACACACGCACACACACAAAAAAACACTCATTAGACCAAATTGTCGGAGCTCCTAATATCCATCCTCCAATACAGACAAAGTACAGGCAACATGATTGGAAAGATCTTTCGAATAACAAGAACAAATCCATAGATCTTTACCAAAATCCCCACCAAGCACCGCAAACCGACGTTCTATAACGGTTAAAACTACAAAATATCAAACAAAGGAAACGAAAATTTAATCTTTCTATAAACTTCAAAAAAAAAAAAATCAAACCAACTCCCTGGGATTTCCATCAAATAACCCATACAAAAAAAAGAAATAAATAAATAAATAAATAAAAGGAAATCAAGAACTCTGACATTCCCAAAACTCCTCATTCCGGTTTGAAACACACACCCATCCTTCCAATCCACGCAATAAACGAAGAATGGAAAAAACAAACAAAAAAAAACCCCTCCAAAGCGGAAATCGTCCCCAGAAAAACTCCAAGCTCTGAAGCCAAAAGGGAAGAAAAAGGTTAAAAAAAAAAAAACGATCTATTAGAGAACAACGGCGGAATTAGATGCCCTCACCTCCAAATACGAGACGGTAAAGATGCAACGGGAGCGAGCTCAAGGCTAGGGTTTTCGGAGCACGAGCTTGGTTTTGCCACTCGTCCTAACTCCCACTTCCTCCTGTCCCCCTCTCTCTCTCTCTCTTCTTCCTGTAAAGGGCAAGAAGAGTGGCAGGAGTGTGAGAGTGGAGAGCAGCAGCCACAGCTTCTCTTTCCCCATTTTTTATTTTTATTTTATTCATTTCTCTTTCCGCCTTAACTTTTTGGGATCGCCTCTCTTTAATTTCTTTAATTGATCTCGTTTTAACGCTTCTAACCGCAATTAAAGTTTAATTAATCAAGTGGTTGAGCCCGGGACCGAAAGCGAGTAGCCTCGGCCAGCGGGCGGGCCCGGGGTTGCGCCCCTTCAGCGCTGCACCCGTCCCTCCTTCGCCATTCCTCATCGGCATCGCTCACAACTCGTACGGATCTCGACACGCGCTTTCCCGCCGTTGGATCTCCGTCAGACGTCAGGGCCTCGCTTTGACTGGATGTCTGGGTGCCCTCCACTCGGGAGGAGGCACAACGGCCGTTGGATTATTGGTTGATGGTGGTGATATGAGCGAAGACATCAGATGGTGATCAGTGGGGAACGAGAATCGTTGGTGGTGTCTGCGGAAGGGGACAAGATGTCGTGTCGTCGTCACACTCTCCGTCTCTTCTCTCTCCCAGCGTACCGGTGATCGTATTGATCCCCCGAAAGCACGGTGAAGACGTACTCTTACTTTCAATCAACTAGTTCCGTGTTCGAAACTTACGGGCGTCGTTTAATTATGGAGACCGAATGCTTCCTGCTCGAGCACGGAGTCTGAAAGAATGTATCGCTCTATTGGTAGTCTCGGTGATGCTAGGTGTAACGTACTCATATGTGGTATTCGTGCCGGAGTCTAAAGGGATAACCGAGCCGGACCTACGGATGGAAAAAGTATGAGTAAAACCGGTCGGAGTGCCTAATACATGGTCATTTCTGTCCGCATCGAATATTCTCCTGACGGAGTGGAGGCTCAGTAGAGGCTATTACGCGGGGGTGGACTTGTCCCTTCCTCCTCCCTTCCTCTTTTTTTTAAGAAAAAAAAATAATCCTCCCCCTTCTTTGTGTCTCCTTGTTGTGGGAGAGTCCGCATAAAAATTTGTATAAATATCATTTGCGAGGAGGTGACGGCATGTGAGTTCTCGTGGAAGATGATGGGTGCATGTCTGCCACCCGTAGTTTGAATCGCATCGGCAAGTCTCATGCATGGCTTCTCCTGCCATGGAAAGATGGAAGGAGTGGATGCCACGCAGGCACGCAGCTTGTAGTCATGACACCATCGACTCTTAGCTAGCATCTTCCACTAGGCGAGCATATGAATTATATGTTGAGTTGGAACATTATTTCAAGTTTAGTTAATGAGAAAATAAAAAAAAAGACTTCCAAGTTTGGCTAGGAATTTCAAAGAGAATGAAGAAATAAGTTTTTTTTATGAGAATAAGTTTTCAATATTTCAGAAGGAAGAAAAATTTATATGAAATATTGAGAAACATACTTTTTTCACGAGCTAAAAATTGTAGTTTTTTTTTTTTTTTTTTGCTAAAGCGGATGGATCATACCTGACGAGTATGGATGCATTCAATAAAATTAAAAAAAAGTATCAGGGACAACTTCTCATCTCCAGTCCATAGGGTATCATCGAAGTGACCGGCTTTCAAGCAATTTTTTTTGTAACTTTTTATTAAGCACATAATAGATATTTTAAATATTTTTTTTAAAAAAATGATATTCGATCAAAAATAAATCATTCTATAAAATATGTTTTCTATATAATATATTTGGATATTATTTTTTTAAAAAAAATATTTTAGTGAGAGTTTTTTTTTTTTTCCATCCCATGCGAGTTAGTTGTTGGTGAGGTTGCTTGGCGTGCAGGATGATTCTACGCACCCAATGATGAGATGTTGAAAGAAGGTTTGTAAGAACATGACATGAAGTGAAAATGGTGGTGTTGAGTAAGGCCATGGGTAGGATATGACAGAGAAATTCAATGAAATCATATTTTTATTAATAGTTTTTTATCTTTGATGAGTATAATAATAATGAGTTGTGACAGAAATATACTAATAAATTAAAAATATCACAATAATTGAATGCGTCAAACGATCTGCGAAAGTTGTACCCTCATTTCATGTTAAGTATGAACCATGCAACAACATCTCCATGATATTGAGCCTTGTGATGGATTACACGGAATCAATTTCCAAACTCAACGGTCAAATTGAGCCACACCCAACTCCCATGGACCACCAAGCGGGTGATGACTTGTACAGGGGACCTCCTTTAAATAAAATTCATGCAGAGATAGGTGCCTGCCAAACCCACTTGCAACTCACCCAAGGATTATAGGGTTCTGGTTGATAGGTGGCCCCATCTTATAAAGATGATCATGATGATCATGATCATAATGATGATGACAGTGATGGCAATAAAACTGGAGTTTGACAAGATCCAAAAAGCGAGCCCGGATGTCTTGTGATTAAATGATTAGGTTAGATTTTTTATGTTATTTTTTCCCTGATTTTGCTAGCCTAGGGATCCTCCCATTCAAATCTAATGCCTTGATTTATTTGTTTTTATAAGGGCTAGGAATAAGGGATGTGTCTCACTTCCTCGATTTATCCTAAAAAAATATTAGGGTTAGGCATGGCTTTGGAAGCATTTGATGTTGGAATTAGGGAAAGGGTGCTGCTGGTCCGGGCCTCTTTCATGATTCCTTCCCACTTTACTCTGATAAAAGCCAGTGGGGTGGGGTTTGGAGGTGGTGGGCTTCATTACCAATCCACCATACAAAGGTAGGGTCTCATATCTTCTTTTTTTTTTGTCATGCCAATGAAGGGATCATTCAGTCACTTGAAGTATGCATTACCTTGGTCACCAAAGTCTGTGTTCTTTGACCGTCACTGTACTAATTAGCGAATTTTAGAGGGATCCAACCTCGCCGCTACCGGTGGAAAAGATCATGAAGAAATACTGTAGAAGCACCCAAATTACGGTCCACCGCCTAAAGTTTTCGGCTCCTTAAAATGAGCTTTTTGATCATGAGCTGTAGTTAGATGGACATAAAATATATAAACTGCTTAGGCACTAATGTTGCCGGTTTTAGACTCATAATGCATCAAAGTAGGGTAAAAGACACCTAAGGCTGCAAGGGTACTTCTGAAAAAAAGAGGTGTAATATGAGGACTTTTCGGAGGATCATCCATCCTAGTATTACACTCGCCAAGAGTCTACAAGGGCTAAGGCCACTATCAATAGCTTTTTTACTTTTCTTTATCCTCTTTCAGCAATAATGAATGATAAAATAACCACTTTAATCTTATCCCATTAACATGAACCGGATTGAATCAACCAGTGATCTGCCTTTTTTATATACCAAAATTGAATTCATGAGTCAGGCTTGGATGCTAAACTAAAACCTAAAATCTAGTTGGCTTAAACAATGATGCAAGAAAATAGATCTGGATCAGATATCCAATTGTTCCGATCGAATCCAACAGAAACTAATACAAAGGTTCATGTCCAGTCAATACAAACCGGTTACAGTAAGAGTACCGTATGGGCTGGATTTATGTTAGAGTGGTGAATTTATTCTAAGTGACTTCAGTTTTAGCACAAAGCTAACTTCAAATCTATTCAATATTAATGATCATCGGAGCTCTGATAATGAAATGAAGCTGTGAATGTCTCTGTAAATTTTGTAGGATTAATCAAAGTAGTGAGATCTTTTATTTGTATCCGTAATTGTTTTTGTGGAGGCGACTTGCTTCCTCTGTTCAGAGAGAGAGAGAGAGAGAGAGAGAGATTATTTAATGTCCTGCAACACTGCAAATGAGATTGCTTGAGATTTCCATTGAAGGCTTTTTGATGCAGGCTTGCAGCATGGAAGCTGCCTTTGACATTCTCTACAGTCCATGTTAAGTGAAGGCTAGATGTCTCCCCACCTTACTTTTATTAGCATTAAAGACCCAAATCAGGCATGTTCAAATATTTTTATATGGAAAATCTATAACATAATTTCTTAAAAGTTAATTTCTCAAAGAAAAGAATAAAAGATAATCCTAGATTTAAATTTCGCCATAGGGTTGGAGAAAAAAAAGGATAGAATTTCAATAATTATCCGCAACCTTTGTTGAGCCAATTTATAATATCTGGCACGATCTTCATCATAAAGTATCCATTCTTGAAACTAGGGGTGGCAAAATATGACCTGACCCGTGTTCGACCCGCCATAAACAAGTTTGGATTTGGCCTAAATAAGTTCGGGTCGTAAACAGATCGACCCGTTTAACCTGTTTATTAATTAGGTCGGATACGGGTTTTAGATGTCTGACCCGTTTAAACCGTTTAATCCGTTTAACTGTTGGGCAGGTTAAACAGGTCTAAATAGGTTAAACATGTTAAACAGGTCTAAACAGGTTAAACGGGTCTAAACAGGTCTAAACAGGTCGGGCTGGGCAAGTTAAACAGGTTGGGTTGGGCAGGTTAAACAGGTCTAAATAGGTTAAACGAGTCAGGTTGGGCAAACAGGTTAAACATGTCGGGTCGGGTTGGGTAAATAGGTTACCTGTTTATTAAACAGGTTAAACGGGTTAGGTCGGGTTACCTGTTTAATAAACAGGTCAGGTTTAGGTTGTAATTTCTGACCTGTTTAATAAACAGGTCGGGTTCAGGTTTATGATTTTCTGACCCGACCTGCATGTGACCCGATCCGTTTATGATCCGAC
Organism: Phoenix dactylifera; assembly: GCF_009389715.1. Taxonomy (NCBI): domain Eukaryota; kingdom Viridiplantae; phylum Streptophyta; class Magnoliopsida; order Arecales; family Arecaceae; genus Phoenix; species Phoenix dactylifera. The sequence goes on from NC_052396.1 coordinate 2,676,438, forward strand.
CCGACCCAATTGCCACCCCTATTTGAAACAAGAATTATTATATTATTATAAATTATAATTTTTTAATAATAATGTTGCAGCCTGGATGATGTCATATGCGGCCAATCACAAAAGGGCTATATTGTGAACTACTGGTATGTTTCATTTGATTGCTTTCATATTTTATTTTCTGATTCTTATGGGTGTATTTATACTAGATTGGTATGATAAATTTGGTTTATTAAAAAAATAATAATCATTATAATATATAACAATCTTGGAGGCCTTCTACTTTATATAAACTCATTTACTAATAATAAAATTTAAATAATGGATGAGCTTTGCTCTGATACCTTTTTTTCTACACCGTCCATTTAGTTCAAATGAACGGTATACATTTAAGCTGTTAAGGGGAGGGAAACCAGATATACCTCTGTTACGGGGGGTTCCCCGAATTTAGTCCCACATCGGCCGTGTAGCGGGAATGTCTGTGCCATATAATGGGGGGCTCAATCACCCTTCCCTAAGGAGGCGCCTTTTGTGGGGCAAAACCGTGAGGCGCCGTGAGGAGGGCTCCGGGTACGCTCGACCCCCGAATCGGACCCAAAGCGGACAATACCTTCTGGGGGACACTCTCTCTTCTGCTGCTTGACTGGTGTGTGGGCTCTGCTGGTGACGGGGTGTAAATCCCGCATCAGATGGCGCTAGAAGGAGGGCCTCGGCCCTCCGCCTATCCAGCAAGGAGCCGACCCGGGCACAGGACCTCCCCGCTGGGGGGGCTGTGTTACGGGGGGTTCCCCGAATTTAGTCCCACATCGGCCGTGTAGCGGGAAGGTCTGTGCCATATAATGGGGGGCTCAATCACCCTTCCCTAAGGAGGCGCCTTTTGTGGGGCAAAACCGTGAGGCGCCGTGAGGAGGGCTCCGGGTACGCTCGACTCCCGAATCGGACCCAAAGCGGACAATACCTTCTGGGGGACACTCTCTCTTCTGCTGCTTGGCTGGTGTGTGGGCTTTGCTGGTGACGGGGTGTAAATCCCGCATCAACCTCACAGGTAACCGGTTAAAAATGGGAAAGTATCTGTAAAATTTTAAGGCATTTGGGATGTTTTATCCCGAGTTAGTTTCTCGATAAAACAATAATGTAAACATAAAAAATTCAAGTTAAGAAACCAGACATGGTAGAGAGAGAGAGAGAGAGAGAGAGGGAGAGAGAGAGAGATGGGAGGAAACGAACTTTCACTTTCCTTCATCTGGTTCAACCAAGATGTGTAGGATGAGAAAGTACATGTCGAAAGTAAAAAAAAAAAAGAGCTCCTTGTTCCAGAGCTGATTGGTTTGCAACATTCTTTTGAATTGTAGTTAGGTTGTGAGAACTCCTATAGGCATAAGTTTAGTTCCACATCATGCACTGGATGGATTCTAAATATTGTATAGCGCCAGAAAATCTAAATAAAATTTTTTAGCTAGTTTTTTTTAGATATGGTCCTAAATTGTTATAAATGTTATCAATCTAGATCAAATCTAGATCATGATTTATTTGAACTAGGGGATACTCCAAATATGAAATAGGATGGTACCAGCAGGCAGCAGTACTGTACCATTCCAACGTGAAATCAATAACGGGGGTAACAAATGCTGAAACCCAATGTATGGATATGTATTGGTTGCTCTAGTGTGTACGGATACATATTAGCAAGTTTTCTATATTCTGAATCTATCAATTTTGGTACGTATCAATACTAGTTCTGATGGAAAAATGATACAGGGTTTGATATAGGCATTTAAAACCTTGGAAATGTGATTGCATATGTTGGCTTCTAATCCACTTTAAAATTTACAGATTAATTAAAATTGATTGCTCTATTCTCTCACCATCTTATTCTTGTCTCCTTTTCTCAAAAAATATGTCCTCTTACAATAGCCATGGAGTTTGTTGGGTCATGATGGCCCTTTCATAAAACTGTGTGGCGCTTCAAATTGGCCGCTTGATCTACAGAATTGAATCTATATAATTGATATATTACAAAAAGAAAAAGACTGCCAGTTTCCAGTAAAGCGAAATGCAGCTTTATAATTTGATGGTTATTATTTTCATTGATAATTATAAAGGGACTCAAACGCCAGATCAAATGCGAGCATGTAAATATACCTCTGATCTTAGTTTGAGCCAATGATATGACATGATTTGCACGTCCCGTAATTTCTGCTAATGGGTTTGCCACTCATTGCCATGCTGAGTCAAAAACTCATATTGTGTTTCAGAAATAACTTGGGGACAACAATAGTCAAGTCCCCAAGGTTGTGCAATAGCTATTTGAGTTCAAGGGACACAATAGTTATATGCAGTACGATCTTATGCTTTTCCTGGAAAAGGAGGAGAAATGATCATGTTGTCAAAGCTTGCTGCCCAGACACTAGGTAGGAAACAGGAGCAATCAGATTTGAGAAAACAACAACAACAACAACAACCCAAAAAAAAAAAGAAGAAGAAAAGAGAAGAAAGGGTAAGGAGGGGATGGGGGTGTTCCTTGTAGTTCAAAGGATAAAAAGAATTAAGCAGTGCTTTTAGATGGGTTTTGCTCCCTTTATAGAAACAATACATAAACCTGCCCTAAAATTAAGCTGCAGGATACATTCTTCCAACTGATACAAAGAGTATTTCACTGCCTCTTGCAGGTGACCTCAGTGCTGTAACATTCAAATCTATGCGCGCTTAGGCATAATCCGTATTCGTTTTTATGTCTATTGCAAAAGCCCTAAGTACCAAAAGGCGCAAGACCATCCAGAAATCTGAAGGATTCCTCAAATAGAACACCAATGTCATTAGTATCTACACAATTTGGAGATTTTGCACACCTTGAGTATCTTAAGAACAGAAAGGTCTAGGGCTAAGAAGACATCTTTAATCATTGTCTAGCCACGGATGCCCCATTGATATAGGAAAGCTTGTTTCCCTAATTAAAATTTAAAATCTCTCTCTAAATTATTCAATGTTAGATCTAATAAATTCGTTCCTTCAAAGCTGATCTCAGAAGAGCACGTCTTTAACGATAGCATTGGTAATGCCATTAAAAAAATGAACAATCCGCTTTGTTTTAAGCATTTAGAAGAAAACATGTGATTTACAATGCTAGTGTCGATCGTTATTGTTGATGCTAATGCTTCTAAGTTGCATCTTAAAAACAACAAATCAGCAGTCGCAGATTTCATGAATTTTTTCAGTGACCACAGGTCAATGAATCATCACCAAGTTTGGATGCAGCTTGTCTTCCATCATACGTTAAACTGGCCAGAGTGTTCATTCGATTAAGTGCTACATTTATTACCTGATTCTAGCAATATATACAACGACTGGAACCCAGACATTACTTTCGTGCAAATTCTTTAATATCTAGTCATAACAAATGATTGTGATAAAAGGCATGCAGTTTGTGAGTTCCAAAATAGGAACATAACCAATACACAATCCCTAATTTGTACAGGCTTAAAAACAAATATTCTAGAAAGAATGAAATTATGCCAACAGTTTCTAAAGAACACAGCACAGAGCGTCATTATGGATAAAGCAACAGCTAATATTTGAAATTAATTGACTTAAGACGAGCAGCAGGTGGTCTTCTGATTGACGGGCTGCCCACGGATTTGCACTGTTGGTGGCCGGGCATTGTTCGTTGCTGGTTGGCTGGCCATCCTGAAAGCACCAAATGCATATATTTGTTAGTAACACAAGGAGGCACGGAATGAATATAACATCTAGATTTGTCAAAACCAAAATACCTGTTCTTGATCGCCGCAGTCATGGCCATGAAGGCCTGCTCTACGTTAGTGGCATCTTTTGCACTAGTCTCCAAGAACGGGATACCCATTTCATCAGCAAATGCCTGAAAAAAAGCATATGACTTGGTCCTTGAATGTCCACAAGCAGGGGATGGAAAAGAGCATAGTTAATCCAAAACAATACTTCATGCAAAGGATGTTAACTATCAGAAAAATCTCGGTAGGTACATATTCTCAAGATCGATGACTAATGTTCTTGACCATGATGATTGAATATCTCAATATTTTTAATTGTCAAACTTGTTTGCCATCCCAAACACAGCAGTCACTGCACTACAATTTCTGTAGATGTCGAGCAGTAATCTATTGAAGATTAGTAATGATTGATGAATCACCTTAGCTGTCTCGGAAGAGACGACTTTGTTTTCAGTAAGATCACACTTGTTCCCAACCAGAAGCTTGTTCACGTTTTCACTTGCATAACGGTCAATCTCGTTTAACCATTGCTTTACATTATTGAAACTCTCCTGGTCTGTCACATCATAAACCACCTGCAATCAGGAATACAAGGATACCTCCGAACTCATTAACTTACGAAAGTTAAACACGAAAAATTGATGGGAGGTGTGAAAATGAAACTTACAATAATACCATGAGCACCTCGATAGTAGCTGCTAGTAATCGTCCTGAAACGTTCTTGCCCAGCAGTATCCCACTGTGACCCACCAAAAGAAAAGGAGAAGCTCACAATGAAGAAAAAAGACATTATTTGTTACCCTTCATGACACTAGAACCAGTATTTGAGGGTGTTCAGGGATAATACAACAGCAATTTACTTTTTTTTATAATAAAAAAAAAAGAAGATGCTGCTGCTGCAAATTAATGCTGGCTAAATTTCTGCACTTGACTGATAGTTAGAAAATAATTTCTTAAGATCATTAACCATCTCTTTTGAATTATCAACAGGGCTGGAGCAAGGTTTGCCATCTTTTTTGGATCATCAACTGGGCTGGAGCAAGTAATTTTAAGTAGAGTGCCATCATAAATGGATGAAGCATTTATATGCCCATGCATGTGGTCTCATGTTTGCAGTCTCATATGCAAAATGTTCCACATTAATATGGAGTGTGTGATTGGCCATGTGTGGATCATCCACTGCACAGGTCGGCAATCACACTCAACAACATTTACACACAAAAGTCTGCACTCTTCATTCATGGTGGAATATTTTTCCTCTAATGGATGATTTTGTACATTAATCAAAACTACATAACATAAGACATCACAATAGAGAGCTTTTTTTTTTTTGCCATGTATCACTTTAAACATACGGGCAACTAAGAATTAAGGTAATCACGTTGCATAACAAGGTAAATTAAGCAGAAAAATTAATAACTCTATGCAAATTAAATACATTTTGTATTGTTGGAACCATCTTATATTCATACTTTTGATAAAATAAGAAACCTAGAAGGACAACACTCTACATAAACATGGAAAATAACAATATCCTGTCATAGAGCTAGATATAAAAGAATTAATCATGAAACCAAGCTTAAGTGGATTCTTCAAAGCAAGCAAAAATGAGAAAAACCTATGTGATGGGGCCTCTCTAATTTTAAGGGACTGAGCTCCCAACAAGCAAGTATTAAATACTTTTCTTGCTTGAATATCAACAACATCTTCCTCAAGTAATCTCTCCCTCACTTTCGATATTCCTCTGTAAGTGAGAATCACCCAGTGGATTCAATCCACAAAAAGCCCTAAATCTATGAAAAGCTTGGTAAACTTAGGATAAGGGTGTTGTCTATATTGGTCCTGCATTCATGAGAAAAACTAGATTTTTTAACTTCCAGTGCTTTAATGTGGGACTTGCGGGAGGAGAGGGAGCGTAATTGTCCGGTGGAGCAGGGATGGGACCCAAAAGCACTAGGAAAATTCCATTTTTTTTCATCTTCTCCTGAACTAATGGAAGTACATGGATGAGGAACCCTTTATGTATCTTCTTCTTTTTCCTGATTTGACAGGGCATATGATCAGGAGAATCCCATTATTTATTTTGTTGTTTTTTCCCCTTCTCCTGACTTGATGGGGTTGCATGAAAAGGGACCCTTCAAGGTCCAGCCAACCTACAGGCTGAAAAACAAGGACCATGAGCTAGCATGGTTACAAGAACCCTAGGATCTTGGTGATCAGGCTTCCCCTATGCTTTCTGAAAAAATTCTAGTAACCTTCTTGTCAAGAGAAACTACTTCCTAGAATAGCAGCTAATATTTAAATGAAACAAAATCTATGTGGTTAGCAATGGTATAACATGTCTGTATCTAGCATGAAAAGAAATTCATACCCAAAATTCAAATCTAAAAAATATTTCATGGTTTAGAAACTCACAATTTGAAGTTTAATGGTCTTCCCGTCCTGCTCAACAGTGCGTATTTTCTACAGGAAAAAAGAAACCAATACTATCAGTGTTTCCATACTTCAGTCAAAATAGTTATTGACCTTGCACTTGAAAAATACAAAGTTCTTACAAAGTCAACCCCAATGGTGCTGATGTAACTCTCCAAGTATGAATCATCCTAACCACAAAAAGCAAAGAAACGGTCAAGGCTCTAAATTCTAAAGAAGAGTTCTATGCAGATATAGCATTTTGCACATTAAAATTTCATTAAATATCTCAACATACATATGAGTTTAATAGATATCAAAAAATGACAATTTGTTAGTTTCAGTGCATATGAACTGAGAGATTCATTATAAACTAAATGAGGAGCAACTTCTCAGACTAAAGATTTGTGAAGGATTTATTCAACAAGTAGTTAACACATGATATGTACCCACTATATGCCATCCTGTTGCATAACAGAGACAGCAGCAAAACACATGCGAACATAAAGTCTAAAAATACAACATAAACTCTCCAACAAAAGGGAAAAAAAAGAATTTTCCTTTAATCAGTGCTTTGGTTCATACCCTGGTACATACCAACAGGATGCTAAATTAGATCTCAAAATGCACAAACAGGTTTGGAAGGTCATATGCTAATAGTTGAACATATTGTTATGCTACACAACCTGTCTACATGTATCAGTACTTTGCGAGCGTTATAAAAAGCTGAAACTTGTAAAGAAGCTGCCAATCCAAGGCTTGTCAAGTTTTCAGGTCTCCCACAAAACAAATAAGAGCTCTCAACATTTCAGCTAATAATTCACGCATTTATATAAACTTTGTTCATTCCCAATAGGCATTGTGGGAACACACTATATGTATTGAGGGGATACTTCAATGTTTTATGATGGTATCAGTGTCTTACTAGAACAGAGTATCTGACATTTTTTGAGGAAGAAAAACAGATGATGGGAGAACAAGGACAAACCAATTATGCTGCAAAAATCTCACTTCACAGACATAGGTGCCTGACATATACTTGAGGTAGACACAACAAGCTTTGCAAGTTTTAAATGCTGACACTTTTGGACATTTGGACATGATATGACACAGCATGAAGCTCCATGAAACTCCAAAAAATGAAGTGTCCTTGCATCAGCTAGAAGGTCCTCACATCAGCCAAAAGTGTCAGCACTTGGGACTATGTCAATAATCATCTTCTTGCAGCTGATAACACTTGAATTTCTTATCATATTACCACTAAACAATAATAGTAAAATGTGGCAGACTATTTCAGTTGTGTCCCATCAATTTGTTTCTTTAAAAACATGCTATTGACCAATCGAGTTACCAAGCCATCATTATATCTTAACATATTTATATATGATTTTATTTTTTATAATTTGTATCTAAAATTCTATATTAGCATCCATGTATTCATATTTTTGGGAGTTGATGGGTTGGACGCCAGAGGATGCCCGGACATTTGGCATGCGTAGGGACTTTTGGAGGTTCAAGTGATGGAAAATTCAGGAAACTGGGACACTTGCCCTTGTGCCAAGTGTTAGCTAAAGAAGCCCATCCTAATGACATGACTAATAGTACCACCACCTTCAACCAGCAATTTTTCAACATATCATATCATGCCCTGGCACCAAGAAAACCCCTTAATATGTATCAGAAAATTCATAGTTGCAGGTGCAAGTTAGAAGCACAACCTCATGAAATATATAAATAAGGTAAAAATTTTAAAAAAATATTCTTGCTCCTTACCGCAAATCTTAGTAGGAGACATGATTTGCCAACACCTGAATCTCCAATAAGCAAAAGTTTGAACAAATAGTCACTGCAAAATTTTTAAAAACAAGGGGTTAGAAATTTAATTGACAACCAATCTCAAGATAAAAAGATAAAACTAATTCGATAAATGCTTTTAGTCTGAGTTCTATTAAAACAAACAAAAGTAAAAGCTGATTTTTTACAAACATATTTTAAGACATGATTGCCACTTTTTTAAAAACTCATTTTTCAAGCTTCATGAGCTGTCAGTTCTTCAAAACAAATTCTATAACAAGCAAAAAAATGGCGCCTTAAATTTATTTTAGGTTTACATCAACCAATTTTAATAAAACCTGAAAAACAAAGAGCTCCATTAAATCATATATTTTTTATTTCCATAAAAAATGATAACAACAAAGAAAAAAGTCCCTATAGTATCCATATTTAGGATCCCCCAGCTTTCCAGACCATATACAGCAGAACCAACTTGTGCCTGTCTAGGATCTGACAAGTCTAGTTGCTTATGCCTTCAAAAGAAAAAAGCAATCAAAAAAGATCCTGTAGACTAAGCGTGCATGGAAAAATATGTGACTATTAAACTGAATCAAGAACACGCTTAGGAGGACATGAAGCATCACTATTGAAACAATACAGTTTGTGCCATCATTCAAATGGGTCAAACAACCAATACCTGATTTGTAATACTTTTCTCTACCATCATTTGTTATGTCCAACAAAAAAAAAAAAAACAATTTATCATTGTCACAAAATGCATCAACATTTGGTAATTCCATATACAAGTAGACTATTATAAGGAGAATTATACATGATCAACACAATGACACCTCAGCTCTGGGAATGAACTTAAAATAAAACTCACTGAGTAAGCAGAACCAGGTCAGTCTAAGAACAGCAAACAAAGGCAACAACTACAAAACTGGTACTTATCTAATCATCGATCTTATTATCCTATATCCAGGTGTCCTGATACTAAGAAATAAGCTAAGCACTAGGATGCCCAGCATGAAAATTGTTTCAAAAATTAAAACAATAAAGGGCACTTTATATGGGACAGATATACTATTATCTGTCAAAGAAATACTAACATGAAATATGGTCCAAAAAGATCACTCCCATATAGAAAATTCGAGGTTTGAAACATCAGTACACCCCTGATACATCATGTTCATACAAATTCTCTGCTAGCCACACATGACCGCATATAATTTTGTGTCAATGACTCATTTTTTAGAGAACAAAATGGATCAAAAAAACGGACATCTCAAACGCAGAGATCACATACTAAAATAGGAAGGAAAAAAAAGAGGGCTGCTAAACCATTAATGAAGATTAAACAGTTTCAATAGTTATATGTTTAATTCTACTGAATATACAAAAATTTCAGCATCAGTAATATATCAAATATAACACCATCGTGCAATAATTATCATTAATCTCCTCTACGATGGACCACAACACCTGTAGCGTAGAAAACACTTCATGACACCACATTACCTGCATATGATCACATGCTCTAACATCATGCCAGCCTGTAGTCAAGAAGACAAATAAAAAAATATGTTTTTTCTAATGTAGTTGAAAACCATAAATTGAGAGTAAAGCGCCTCAGCAGCCTTAGAGTCAAAAAACATACACGCCATAAAAATAAGAGAATAAATTAATAACAACAAACATTAAAAAAAATCACCTCATAGGCATGTATGTCCTGAAGGGTCAACTTAAAAAATATATTATATTCCAACCATCCACCAGGGCTATTAAATCGAAACACCTCGTTGCTATATGTGATGTTGTAATATGAGGTACTCATTCTACGCACCAACAGTAACATGTTCTTTTATCCCAATGAATATGAATTAGATCCTAGCTTTCTAACGACAAAAAGGATATATTAAAAAGAAACAAAAAAACACAAAAACCAGATCCAAAATTTGGCCGGTCCGATTGTCAGATTTCAAATCAACCACGGATCTGGTCAGTACGAACCGTTCAACATCACCGATCTAATCTCTCTCTCTTTTTTCGGGTAAGAACTAAGAAAAGAACACAGAACTACTGGTTTACGAGGAAATTCACCAGAAGATCCCGCGATCTCACTATAAACCCTAGCCAATCGAGACAATAAATTGACCAACAAAAATAACAATTTCCCAATCGTGCAATACAATAGAATTCTAGACAAGATCGATTTCAAATTCAGGAACTTACTACTCCGGATTCATGGCGGGCGATCGACGCGAGTGCTTCTCCGGCGGCGGCGGTCTCGTCGGGAAAGGGCACCAAGAACAATAGATTGGAGGCGATAAATCCCTCCTCTTCTAGAGCTTCAAAAACAAACCAACGGAACAGAATCAAGAATCAAGATAGATGGGGAAGGAAAGAAAGGGAGGAAGAGGATTCGGAGAGAGAGATCGGCAGGATTGATGGAAATAAATAGGCGAGACGTATAACGTGGGGAAGGCGAGAAGGCTTTGAGACCGGGTGGTTCTATATACACCCCCCCTATTGCTCAGGACACCCCCCAAAAATTAAAAAAAAATTAAATACTCTCTACACCCCCCCCCCCCCCCCCCCCCCCCCATTTGCTAAGGACACCCCTAAAAAATTAAAAATTCCTAAATTACCCCCCACCCTCCCCACCCCCTCACCTAAATTGCTCTCTACACCCCCCAAACCCCCCCCACCCCGCTCTTCCCCTCCAAAACACCTCGCCAACGCCCAAAACCCCCCCGTTCCCCTTCTCCCTCTCGTCGCCGGCATTCTCCCGATCTCCGACCACCTCGCCGGCTTCTCCCGAAATTTTTTTTTCACGGTTCGTGCTCCGTTCGGCACTGGATCGCCAAACAAAAGGCTTCTGTTCGGCTGAACAGTGCCGGACAGAAGCCTTCTGTTCGGCACTGTGCAGCCGAACAGATCTGTTCGGTTGAGGGTTGCCGAACAGAAGGCTTCTGTTCGGCACTGTTCAGCCGAACAGAAGCCTTTTGTTCGGCGATCCAGTGCCGAACGGAGCACGAACCGTGAAAAAAAAAAATTTCGAAACAAGGTGGAACACGTACCTTTGCGGCCGATTCTTCGTCCCAAATCACTAGTTGCTTGTCCATGCTTCGAATGGGGCTTAAATCTCCTTCAAAGATCGCCTAAACGATGTAAATGGATCGAGGGGTTTAAGGGGGTTTGAGGGGTGTTTTTTTTCTTCTTTTCAAAACGAAACGGAGGAGGAGGAAGGGGGGGTGTATGAGAAAATTTCAAGGGCAATATGGTAATTACACTAAAGGTTAGTTTGGGTATTTTCTTTTTGGTTTTTGGGGGGTGTCCTTAGCAATAGGGGGTGTATATAGAACCTTTGAGACCGCGTTTGATGGAGGCTACAATTACGTAAATAGCCTCATGGATCGAGAGAAATTACAGTGGGGGGGGGGGGTGATCGGTGCCGTGTATCGTGTCGGTGACGGCTGTCACGGAAAGACTTGCACCCACGGCACACCACCCAAACGCGGCGTTCTACTTTGACTTCAAGCCGCCAAGCCTGCCATAAATCCCAAATGACGGATATGCTTCACGAATTTCGGGATTCGTGCATGCTGTCCGCACCGTAGAGCCAAGCAATCATCCGGCATTCGCGAATCCCAAAGGACTGCACGAAGGATAGCCCACCGCACGAGTGGCACACCCACGATCTTCGAGATTAGTGCCATCATCGCCTCATTTGCTGACTTTTTTTTATATATATATAAAAAGTGTCCCAAAACCACATCCCTGTATACTTGGATACAATTTGATTGGATGAACATGCGGATGTCATGCATGTCAAGAAGGCGTCTAGATTCTAGAAGCATATCAAAATATCACAATTTAAATATGGAAAAGAAAATTCAGATGCACATTTTCACAAAATCTAGCTTCATTGACCATGTATTCCAAGCAAATAATAAAAGAAAAGTGAGCAAAAAAATCCCATACGGTGCATGGAAATAAATTGTAATACATGCGAAATTATAATTTTACAAAACTTAACTTTAGTTTAAAAACAAGATATTAGACAAATAGGTTGGATATGGTTATGTGAATCCATTCAAATAAAATATAAATAATTTTTATAAATTGTAGAAAATGGTTAGAATATTTGTTTCAATCTAGTAAATATTTTCCTCATTGGCACCGATGCGCAAAGATTTTATTAGAATAATTAAAAAAATATGCACTAAGTATTTTTTTTTTCATCTTAAGAGCCTATAATTTTAGGGCTGCAAAGACTCATAACCTCGACTGATCTTGATCTATTAAGATCCGACTCAACCCATTCTTAAAAACATGGATCGAGATGAGGGTCAAAAATTGTGCTCACCTCTTCTCAACTATTCTTACTGGATTATATCCAAACATACATTGTTTGTTTCGATTGGGTTTTAGTTGTAAAGTTCTCAAGAATATCAATGTTTGTTTTTTAAAATATATTTTCTAGACTTGTAACTTAAGAACAAACATTTTCTTGTTATTCTTTTAGTCTTATTTATTTTTTTATTAATTTTACTTTTGATTATCTATTGTTATATTTTTAACTATAAAAGGATAGTTAAATACTTGATTCAAAATGTAGACTCAACCCAACTAGATCTAAATTTGAACCCAAACATTTTGGATTGGTTCTAAGTCATGTTTGACCCAAATCCAACCCAAATGACTCGTTAGGTTTAAAATCATTTTCATGAGGCCAATCTACAACGGGTTGAATCAAATTAAACGAGTAAAATAGGTTAAGATGGCATTGGCATCCCTAGTTTCCACCCACCCCACTTGCATCCCTTGTTAGCTCAACCCCAAAGTGTAAGATATAGTTTCAACTCGTGTCAATGGTGATGTTAGAGCTGCTTAACTGCCTACCAACGGTCACAAACTCCTCCAACTACCCCCACCCACCTATTCAAAGCCTCCCCCCATTTTTCATCAGCTTCCAATCAAACCCTTCATAGATCGCCCAGAATAACAAAAGAGCAAACAGAGCAACGTATCCTCCCCATCCAAAGCCATTCTTTGACAAGCCATCATGCCCAAGACAGGATAAAATATGGAAGAAGGAAGCCTTTTTTGGAAGAGTTTGGTTAGCTAACACTTCATGAAACTTGTTCATATAAGTTGTAGACTCCCCATCTTCTTGTCTGAGAGTATCCATCCCCTATTCATGGCTAAGCTTCTCATAATCTGTGCGCTTGCCATTCTTGGTTGCGCTCTAAAAAGCCAGGCCATCGTGTACACTGTTGGGGACGGCGCCGGTTGGGATATCAGTGCAGACTTTCCATCATGGATAGCCGGCAAAACATTCTACGTTGGCGATGTTCTATGTACGTCTGAAGTTAACTCCCACTTCTTGATGCAGAATATTTTGGTTTTGCTAGCCTCGCATAAGTTCTCTTGCACTTCTTGAGTCCATTAACTGGCTAGATAAATTTTTCAAACATGTTTGCATGCAACATACCATGGATCGCCAAGAAAATTTGGCTCTGATGATCCCATGCATACAAACAATGGTCTCTGAATTATTATAAAATTCTTGGCTATTCACTGTTTTTTCTTTCGCCAAAGAGCTTTCCAAACTATTCCTGAAAATTAAATTAATCGAGAATTACTCAGTCATATTCACATAATTTTGATGTATTTACCAATTTTTCACCACTATTTAAAGAAATAGTTACTAGCTGCAAGTTCATGTAAATTGTTGATGGTGTTGGTGTCTCGACCATTGTTTTTTTTTTTTTTTTTTGAACGATACAACAAAGGAGAGAAAACAGAGGAAACATAAAAGAAAAAAAACAGAGTGGGGTGCTTCTCTAATACCTGTTTTATATAAATTAATATATTACCATATCAATAGTTTTTTCTTGTTGTTCATTTATAAACTCTAAGGTAATTTTTCCTGATTTTTTCGGAATTTCAAATCTCCACACCGAACTCTGACTATGATCGCAAGCTTTTGAAATGGAAAGCTGAGAAACCTCATTAAATATACTCAACCATGTGTTTCCTCTACCTTCTCTTGAAAAGATCTGAAAGGCTAATAGTCTACACAGGCCTAACCGTGAAGCTGTGTTCCTGTGCGCCGGCTAATAGAATGAAACTAACGCTTTGGCCTTGTGACAGCATTCCAATTCTCCCGGTATCACACCCTCAACGAGGTTGATAAGGCCGGCTATGACAGCTGCAATGCCTCCAACGCTCTGCTCTCAAGCAGCAACGGAAACACCTCCGTCCCTCTTACCACCGGCGGCGATAAGTACTTCATCTGTGGCGTCCGGTTACATTGTTTGGGCGGCATGAAGCTTAAAGTAGGCGTTACAGGAAACCAATCAATAGCTCCGGCCAGTGCACCACAATCCCCAGGGTTCCATCCTCAGGCTCCTTCGAGTCCAATTCAGAAGCCTTCCACAGATAAACACCGCTTGTTACCTCCACCTACAAATGATTCTTATCACGTTGCAGAGGGTTCCATGTTCGTAGCTTGGTTGTGCACCTTTGGAGCCCTTTGGCTGTTATTTTTAAGAGTATGAAAAAATATAATAGCTGGTGGTTATAACTTCTACTTCTATTATCCTCTCAAAAAAACAAAAAAAGTCTGAAACTTTGGGATTTTTTTCTTTCTACATGAAACTTTGGACAAATAATGCATTTATGTCAGTGGATGTTTTTTTACTACAAGTGCAACAAAGTTTCATGGATATAAACAGTTAGTTTTATTTATGCACTCAAAACAATCCGCTAATGACATAAACCTAACATACTTTTTTTACCGGTAGATGGAGGGCATAGGCCCGTCCATGTAGAGGGAAGAATAAAAAAAAACTCTTACACACAATTAATACATCAATTAGTATGTCTTAGATGTTGATGTGCCTTGGAACAGACCATAGCTCATATAGAAGGCTGGCTAACCAAAACCTGCTGCAAAGCTTCTGAATTGACAACCAAAGCACGCTATGTGATAAGCCTAGAAGCGCACAGGTGGCTCTTCAAATTTTAAAACTCCCACGGTCGGCAATGCCTTGGCCGCGATCTTATACAATTTCCAAAATCACACCAGAGAAACGTGTGGGTCGTGATATGTGTGAGAAATACTCATGCTTTATTCTCGAAGCGTGCGGAGGCTTGTCAATCACAGCCAATCCACATGCTCGAATTTCTGGCGGCAGGCCTGATTCTTCGCCTATACAATCCATTCTTCGAAGGACCTTCTAAGTAAATACTCTAATACCCTAATAGACTATTACGCTGTCACCTAGTAAGAATCTCCTATGTTCTCCAAGTATCATCCTGACTTAGGCATCAGAGAATCTCCATTGGACATACTCTAACAAGAGAACTACTTCGTCTTCACTGTTTTAGATTAGAGCTCGGTCATAAATCCGAACCCTGGATGCAACCTTTCATTCCGAACCGCAGCTTCATATGATCCGAACAGCTCACCACGGAGCCTTCCAGCATCTCTCCTGCTCGATTCCTAGGTCAAGCTAATCCCTAGTTGCAACATACGTAATTCAATGATAATATAGGGGCAGCTAGTAGAATGGTTCCCCTTAACTCATTTTTCAGCTCCTTACATATATATATATATATATATATATATATATATACGTGCAGCACGTTGGCCCATGCACGTGCCAGTCACTTTCCCATTGATCTCCTCCTATGCTCCTGCAGGTGACATAGAAACCTTTTTGAGGGTGCTCTCCCATGAAAAAAGAAAAAAAAGGCTTCTCCCGTCCCCCCTCCCACAGGCAGAGAGAGCACTGTAACGAGAGAAAGAGGGCTTACCTTTTAATCATTTCTGAAAGCCATAACCCCACCTTCCACCAAACTGGTGCTGGCCAGCTAGACTGGAGTATTTATATTGCTTTTGTGGTCACGCGTTCAATGGCAATCACAAGTGGACACAGAAAATTTTTCAGCAATCAAGGCAGCGTGGCTAATCCTCAAACCCACATGGGCCAGAATAATTATAGAGTAAGTTAGAACCGGCATGCTTATGGGTGGAGTCGGATTAGAGTAACTTGAGTTACTATGACTAGATGTTTTTGCCTATTCAACTTCAACATCTTCAACCATGGCATGTAAGAACTATTGCCACTGAGAACCGGCCCGTCTTAGGCACCACGACAAGAGACATGACAATGCTGAAGAGCTTGGTCGTTAGTTGCTTCAGTCGAGATTGGAGAAGACGTGCGCTATACGGCCGTTACTTGAGTCCTTGTTGGATAGCCACACTTCGACTTGAAACAATACAAACGAAGAAGTCCTCTGGCCGAAACGTTTTCGACGGAGACCCTTCGATGCCTAAGTCAGGATTGTGCTTAGGAAATAGGAAGAGGTTCTCTCTTAGTCTGTTAGGACGTCTAGTGTGCACTTACATCCTAAGTTGTCCTCTTTTGTTAATTATGTAGATGGAAGAACTTATCTACCATCGAAGAATTAAGGCACATGGGCTAATCAGAAATAACTCGTCTGAGTACGACCCGGACATCAGGCGTATAATTTCACATTTATATAGTTCATTTATAACTCATACTATAATTTTATATTTTTATTTATCTTTTCGGTAAGAGATTGATGATGTTGATTGTATTAATTTGGTATACATTGTTGATTTGTGTCTTTTAACTTAAACTTTTAGATCAAGTAAATAGTTGATAATCCTTGTATTAAAAAAAATTACTTTTGAAGGAAAGGAGATGCAGAAGATGAAATCCTCCCCATGAAAGTTTATTCGGGAACAAGCGGCCTAGCCGTAAAAGGCACGCATTCCACAAACAATAATCACCTCTTCTTATTCATCTAAAGTGAAAAGGACGATACGAAAATACATTGCGATAGACCTCAATCCTCCCCTCAAAGGGGCCCGTCAAATCACAAGAAAAAGTAAAGAAAGGCAAATAAAATAAAGAACAAAATAAATGAGAGCTATTACACCGATAAGAACAACCCCAACTACGTAGGATCTGGAGCAAGAAATCCAAATCAACGGTTCCTCTAGAGAAGCATCACAACGGCCCCAACCGACGCTAGCACTCCCATGCTGACGCCATGCACGATGGAACCCGAATCAGCCGTAGCGGACGCCGCGGGCTCCGCCGCCGGAGTTAGCGATGCCGGACCAGGGGAAGCCAAGGGGGCCGAACTCTTCGATGGAGTCGGTGCGGCGGTGGTTGGAGCCGCCGCCTTCAGAGATGGCGAGGGAGCAGGCGTGGCAGCGGGTGGAGATGCAGGGGGAACTGGAGCCGGTGGTGGTGCCATCGGTGGTGGAGGTACCGCAGGTGGAGGGGTGGCGGGGGGCGGAGTGGCGACCGGAGGAGGGGTGGCGGGGGGCGGAGTGGCAACTGGAGGAGGGGTGGCGGGGGGCGGAGTGGCGACTGGAGGAGGGGTGGCGGGGGGCGGAGTGGCGACTGGAGGAGGGGTGGCTGGTGGAGGAGTGGCAACGGGAGGAGGGGTGGCCGGCGGCGGAGAGGCGACGGGTGGTGGTGTGGCGGCGGGGGGAGGAGAAGTGGTGGTTGGAGGGGGTGCAGCGGGGGTGGTGGGGGGTGTCGAGGCGGCTGGCGGAGGATTGGTGGTGGCAGGAGGGGAGGGCGGTGATTGGGCAGTGCATGAGGTGGAGAGGAGGGCAAGGGAGATGGCTAGAGCTAGAGTTGGTGTGTGGAACGCCATGGCTCTTCTTTGTTTCACTTACTCTCAGATGAGGTGAGGAAGAGAGAATATATAAGTGTTTGTTGTGTTAGAATGGAAGACTGATAGCCTTTGGTAATATATATAGTGAGAAGTGTAGAGATCTAGAGGGAGAGAGAGGCAGCGAGGCAAAAGGTGGGGGATGGCAGTGATAGCTGTAAGGTTTTGTGGTGGCACCCCCAACTTGTCTTGAAACCTGTTTGGTTAGAAAAAATAACAAAAGAAAACTTCCCCTAAAAAACTATTTAAACTTCTTCGGAATTCAGTTTTTCCTATAATATATATATATATATAGATATTAATAATATATAGTTTTCTTATTTTTTACAAACGTGATTGATTTAAAAAATATTTGCATTTTCATTTTCTTTCTGTACATTTTATTAGGAATGGATAGATCATTAATCTCATACGTAAAGTTCATGCCTTTCCTGCATCCTGATGATTTGTTTTTCACGAAACTAGGATTTGTTGTTAGGTATACAGCTTCATACGTAAAATTTAAGACATGATGATATGATTAATGACAAGTAATGGCTTGGAAGTATCTCCGAGTGTAACATAACAACTATTACGTCTACACTATATATATCACTATTATAACTGTTTTCTATTTGATTAAAATAGGCTCCATTTAAATATAACCTTTATCTTGACAATATTTAAATTGTACAACACTGTTACTGCAGAGATGGAAACTATGTTCTTTTTTCACGTTCTTTGGGTTAAAATATGCTTTAACATGTCTGAATAACAGTGCTACAGTAGCACCAAAAATTCCGGTCAAAAGCCGGGATTTTATTTATATTGTACTGTAATAGCTTATAAAATGAGAGGAGTGAGATGAGTTACATGTATTGTAATAACAGTGCTCACCACCCTGTTACAGGAGAACAACATTAGATAATCTTGGTTTTCAAATGGAATATGTGCATTAGTTAGTCAAGAATAGAAGCTAATTATAATTTAAAATCAAGATTAAGGGATCATCTGAGCCAAAACAAGGAATACTTTGCTCATTTCAAGTTTGTTCTGTAAATTATGATCATGTCGCAAACCAGCCAGAGTATATATGACAACTTCAACACCACTCAACGCCATTCTTTTTCCACGCGAAGCCGACTCGTCTCCGCAAAACCCTTCTCTTTAGTGCCACGCATACCCGTCCGTTACGCTTAAAGAACTTGGGAAAGATTTGAAAACAGAGGCTGGCCTAACGGTCGAGAAGATTCTGGGATGTAATGGTGATGACTTCTTCTCTCTCGGTTTTTTTAGCTGTCACCTTTTTAGCTGTGTTCCATTTATTTAAGACATCCGTGGAAGAAGATGAGCATATACTTGAAGAAAGGAACATGGCAATTGATGATGAGGATAGGAGGGTGGGACCTTTCATTAGAAGGAAAGCGAGGAATTGACCTACCACCTTTCCTTTTCCCAACCACCAACATCATTCAAGCCCCTAAAGCGTTGATCACATGATGTAACAAGAGGCTACATTTTATATGAATGCCTTCCAGGGCTCAAGGATGGTTGACACCACACCGGTTGAAGCCCCGTTATGGCCTTGAAGATTAACAGATCATTGGTTTTCATTAGAAGACCTTTTGGCATCATATATAGGCAGCACAAGTAGTACCATTACTAATAGAATTTCCAGCAGGTTGGCTGAGCTTTTCACAATGCTCGTGGATCAAAAGCAGAGCTCGTGGATCAGTGAAAAGTGATACCATCTAATTGAGTTTCAATAGAGGTCACAAAATACTAAGGTGTTTGTGATTAAATCAGCATCAGAGATGGGATTATTGATGGCAGCTAAGGATTCTGAAATGTGTTTGTCAACAATGGAGAGAGATCCCCTCTTGAAGTTATTAAGGACTCGTTTGGTTCGCAAGAAGAATTTTTTCTTACTGAAATATTTTTCTGAAAAACTAATACCTGAATATATAATGTTTGCACGTTTGGTTTACCATAAGAAAGTAGCATATCTAGAGTTGTTTATGTTTGGTTGAGCATCTACTTTTCTGGATTTTTTTTAAAATATCTATTTATCCTTAATAAAGAGAAAAAACTAAGCTCCATTCTATCTAAAAGTTTAAGGGCATATTTGAAAAAAAAAATATCTCAATTTCTAACCGGTAAAAATTGGACTTTTTCATGTTCCATATAAATTTTGCCTTCTCATAAAATATGAAAAAGATAATTTTCTCTCCTTTGAAAACTCACTCTCACCAAATATAAGGCCTTTCTTTATTTTTCTATTAACCGTACTTTTTCTTCTCCTCTTCCTATAAACCAAATGAGTCCTCAGTCGTCCACGACGATTAAACTTTTGGGCACATGATTGTTGCAAGACTAATTTTTCAAGAGTTGTGTTCAAACATCACAAGAAATAAATAGGCCAAATCGATGCAAAGCTTTCACATAGAGTTGCATTATATTGTTTTCTCCAAATAGTGTAATCGATGAGATCGGAGGTGAGGAGAATGGATCCCGTTTGGTTATTATATACGAAGTAATTTGAGCCATCAAATTTAACCGACAAAGTTGGCGATGCTGGAAATTGGGAAGGGGAGATATGTAACTTGAATAGAGCAGTAGAAGAAGAAAAGACAGATATACAAAGTTGGTGAAACAGCAGCCTTATGTTTGAATGTTTTTGGCTTAGTCTTGATAATAAGAAACATCACGATGTAATTAAATTGGTTCTGTAACAACTACAATTGATTTTAGAGCTATATATTTGTACACAAGGAAAAAATTGATGAGGAAAATATCAATTATAATCTATTCACAAGGCTTGATCCTTTCTTGGAAAATAATGTAAGCCGTTCATAGCAGATTTTATATAATTGTCTTGTTTGGAATATTTAAGAGAATTTTTCTGTGACACTTTCCCTTAATAGCTCCAAAGCTCATGTACACTGTAACTAAAGCCAAGAAACTGTTACAGTCATTCCACATTAGAGGTAAACAATTTTTTTATAGGAGAAAATTTTAGAGGTCGATAGTGGAGGGACGTATAATCGTGAGTTTAATTTCACATGCAAAATGTGAATTTTTAAATTAAGACTTCGTGTCACAAGCTCAATGCATCATGCATGACTAGGAGGAAAAAATATACAACAAAGTCAAAAAGAATGAGAAAGAATATATAAATAAAAAAAAAAGTCCATGTATCTCTCAAATCACAATATTGACTGTCTTCTCGCTTTAATCAAATGAGGGTTCAGAACCATGCATGCTTCACTCTAGCTTCCACTCTAGATAGGTTATTATTGTGATTAATCACACCAAAAATCTTGAACTGTTTGAAAATTTTCCATTTTTTTTGGAAATTCAATTTAGTGTAATCATATTATCAAACTTTCAATTTTTTTCAATTTAGATCCTGGCAGTGAATTCAGTTTGGCTGCCGTGATGGAGTGATCATGCAATATCATGTGACTTGCTAATACAGCAAAAGGAGCTGATTGAACAAATTTTTGTCCTTCATTTTCATTTTTCTTCGATTGAGGTTTTGACTTCCATTCCTGTCCAAATCCCATGAGAGTGGTGGTGTTTCCCTTCGGGGATGGTTGGTGGTCAATCGACAATGGTAGGAAAAGGAAAAAAAAAGGAGGAGGAGGAAACGGATTACGTAAGAAAGATTGTTCAAGTGATTTGATCTAAGCTTTTTTTTTTATTTTTTTATTTTTTTTCAATCTTTGTTCGTCTGTTTCTTGGTTTCTTGATGTTGCAATTTGCGATCTGAGGAAGAAAGACTGAATGCTATTGATTTGGAGGAATGGTATATGTTTAACTATTAGTTTTTATCTTTCTTCTCTTTCACTTTCTCCCCTAAGAGGAGGAAATTGAAAACTTCTAAATATTAGACATGCAACTTTTACTAGGTCGCGCCTTTAAAGGCTACGAGCATTAGACATGCAACATCAGTAATTGTGAACCACATCTCTTGATCAGCACAAAGTTAGCAACCAAATAGTAGCATGGTTTTGAGACCAAGGGAGAGGTTTCAAAGCACTAGACTACAAGTATCATACGTATTGGCTATATTTACAAAATAGATCACAAAGAAAGTGACTGGGTACCAGAGTTTTAACCTAAAATATAAGTATCCATCTCTAACCAAAAGATAAGCATGCTCCATTGATTTGAATGAGCAACCAACATAAGACTAGTGCCAACTAGTTCTAGCAACCAGAGTTTTAACCAGTACTGTACTGCTGAATTTGGTCAAAAAAGCACCTAAGTCACCCAACCAAAGACTACCACCACCAGAGCAAACATTGGACAGCATTCAAGTGACATCAGTTGTCTGATCACATTCATAACCTGAACCCTAGAATGCTCGGATACCATGAGAAGCCAACAAACAGTTCAGATCCACACTGGTCATCACTTCAATCTAGGAACTAAGAAGCAGAAGCATGGAGAGAATAAAATGATGACAATTTCTAAGAAATAGGGACATGATGCCGATTAATTTTGTTATTGGTTTAAAGAGCAAGCATTCCCCTGCATGGCAGATGCATATTTTTAGGGGAAAATAAGGCCTTACAAAAACTGTTTCACTTTTTTGCTCAAAGAAACAACAGTCTTAATGACACACTGCTTAACATCTCAGTGAAAATGCAAACATATCTTTAGGGGAATATCTGATCAGTGCCGGTTTGAACCATATATCTGATCATCCTATTTTGCATCACTCTCTGTTTCAATTATCGTGGGGACTGGGCTTATAGGGATGGGAGCAATAAGTGGTCTGATAAGGCAATCAGATAGTCAGTTTCCTACAACAAGATACCACCAACATATCTTTGAGAAGTAAGTTTTTAGCAGCGGAGGTTATGTTCTCTCCCTGTAGGATAGAAGTCAAATTCAATCCTGGAACTAGCTCTTTGAATGAGTGACTCAACACCCGACAAATGCAGCACTAATATTAGATATGATCAACAATTGTGGTCATCTATGCCCGTTGCACTTTTCCTGTTTGTTCTCTTTTGTTTAGAGTAAAAATTAAGTCGAACTTTCATTGAAAATAGAAGAGGCAATTCTGAAATGATGCAGCTGCAAATTGCTATTAAAATATTTCAATTTGTTAAAGGAAAAAGATACAGCAAAGTAAAGCTGGAAATCTATCAAAATAACAATAAATTTTAGCATGTCATATATATATATATATATGATACAGCATGACTGTGGCCCACAAAAGCTTGGTTTTTCCCTAAGGGAAAAATAAAACAAAAAAGACCTTTTTTTTCCTAGCCAAAAAAAGATTGCAATGCAGTGATATTAATAGATTTGCATTCCCTGGAACTGAAGACAATCATACTCCTTGGATTCCCATACCTTTTTCTTTTGTTTGCTTTCTGTAACATCTGGTTTTCTCTCAATTTGAACTACTATCTAGACATTTGCAACTCTATATCTGATCGATTAGTGTGGAAGAATATCAATGTTGTCGACTGCCCGCTGCTAGAAGTGGTGTGACAACAGAACCTAAAGAGACATCACCAATTCGAGAAACTTCAGTGGAAAAGAATCAAAAGCCAATGTATGAATGCAAGCTGTGGTGGAAGAATAGAAAGGTAATCAGGAGAACTAGGTTTGGATCTGTTACCTTCAGTTCCATGCTGTCTTGAATGATCAGATCTGGCATTTTTCCAATGCTGGACCAATCGCGCAAGTTCTGCCTTAACTAGAATGGATAAAAGGGCACCAGCAACGAATGCCCCGATCATGAGCATCTTGAAAACAGAACCCCATCCAGTACTTGATAGAAACCCAGTTAGAAGTGGCCCTAGAGCTGCACCAACTGATCCTGTCCCATCTATGATGGAAGTAACAGTCGCCAATGCTCGAGAATCTCCCTTAAGTGAACTGTGAGTTCCAAGGTCCGCAGAAACAGCGGTTGTTATGAGAGCATAAGGCCCATTAACAAATAACCCAGTAATCATCATCAGTGTAATGTTCACAAACTTTGAAATGCTCCCATATCTGTGGTAGGCATAAAGGGAAGGAATTGCCAAATACATGAAGCTGGCTGCTGTAGTGGCCCGAGCTTTGAGTTGATCAGATATGAAGCCAGCAAGGATCCCACCAATTATTCCCCCAACATCAAAAAGAGTTGAAAGATTTCCTGCAGACTTAACTGACATGTACTCTCCCCCTATCGCTGCAATACAAGATCAAAAAATGAGATCAACCATAGGTCGAGCAGCAAAAATATGTCAATCACTCGGCATAGTCATTGCTTCAGCTAGTCAAGCAATATTTTGATATAAACCAAGTCCAGGACACTCATGAATTTCTCAAAACCTAACTCCACTTTCAATATTGCAAGTAGGATTGTTAGACATGGATACAATTGATATTATCGATAACACTTCACCCCGAAATGTGGTAACAAAAGGCATGTAATTTTGCAGCTATGTATCTGTTTCCCTTGCTCTTTGCAGCAGAATGTGAAGATAATAAAATACATTAAACCACAACAAAATGCCAAACGATCTTGGCACTATAGAATCGGCAGAGAAATAGTTTGGCACTACACAGTCAATGTTTTCACAACTACAAAACCAGTCTGGTCCCAAAAGATGAGCTATATTATTTTGATAGTTTACAAAAACCAGTAAATACAACATGTTAAACAGCAAGAATACCTGACTTGGAGAGAGAATAAATACGTTTTCTAACAATCTGCTATTAGCCTCTTAGCCCTTAGAGGAGGAGGAATTTTGAAAGTTTGATGTGATTGCAGGCCAATGTGCCTCGTTTTGAAGTAATATATTTAGATTTTTGGGGTCAGAACCCATTATACTGAACCTAACACATGAGACATACTATAGAACCATGGGAGAGGGTTTTTTCAACAAAGTATATTATGAATAACACAATTTAAGAAATCAATCCAGAGTGCGCTAAAAATATCAACTTCTAAAACTTTCTTACTTGGATAACAGAATTTGGGGAAAATTATAGCTGCAAAAAATGACTTTCACATTACATGATAATTTGATTACCAGGTAAAACTTTGAAGTTTGAAAATCTTTCAATACTATTACCAGGACTTGATAATTTGAATACTAGATACAACTTCAAGCTCTAGGAAAAAAATATTACATAATTATTTTTTTTACTCCAATCCTGGTGAAAACATTTATGTTAATACGTTTGACAACCAATCCTTCAGTATGAGTGTCAGAATAGCTGCATCAAGGTCATATTGACACCCCTTGTGGAATCTAGTAGCCTCAAGCACCCTTCTTGGTGAGCTGTGACATATCTCAGCAGCAACATCCCACCTGTGGTACCAGTGTTCTTCCTCAATCTAACCCAATCCCATGTAACATGAAGGACTTGTAGTAAGTTTTTTCATCCTTAAACTACCGTAAGTCTTGGAAATAGTAGCTGGAAGCATACTCTTGCTCTAGATCATGGAGACAATTCAAATCAAATTCAAGAATATGTATGTCAGTTATTACAAAAGCCTTGTATAGAAAGAAATAGCTGTGGTTATCCATGGCGAATTCCTTCCCCATTCAGTCAGAGTCATTCTACCAGTTTTCTCTCATGGGTGCTTCCTTTCTCCCTTTTTTTTTGGTAAGTCGGATTTATTAAATCAACCTAGTATAAATACAACCGTGGGGATCTGAAAATAAATCATGGGTGCTTCTTTTCTTTGGTTCTGAAGGCTATTTATCTCTCTACTGGAACTCTTCTCTGCATCTCTTCTATATTTCTCTTCTAATCTCGTAAACATGTCCATTATAATCTTCACATTTTAATAAATTTCAGGCGACTTTCGCCTCTTTTACGCTCAAAGAAAATATATATACACTCTGGTCAATTTCACTCACTGAATATATCATTGCATTAGGAATCTTCATCAAGATTGCAGCTCTGATACAAAGATTGCAACTTTCTATCAGTATTGAAAGCAAACAGGGGAATAAATAGGAACAATTACCAGTCTGGCTGAGGTAAAATGGCAGCCAGTATAAGAAGGTATAGGCCACGAGCTTCGCGAAGAAGAGGCAGAGTGCGAATGGTATCACCCCAGGGATCAAGCAAGCCTTTACAAACCCCACGGCGCTCCCTCTCTCCCCGCTTCCTCCCTCGCTTACCCGACCCTCCTCCTCATCTCGCCCCTCTTCGGCCTTCTTGCGAGGACTGTAAAACCCGAGATCTTCTGGATAAGCAGCCAAGAAGAGGAACACCAGAACGCCAGCCAGAGCAATCAAAGCTCCCGGAAGAATGAAGGACCACCCCCACCCATACTGCAACACACTGGCAGCGAGAAGCGAACCCCCTATGTTCCCGACCGAGGTGTGGGCGTTCCAAATTCCCATTATAAGTCCTCTCTTCCGCTCACCGAACCAGTTACCGACGACAGCGACGACTGAGGGCCAGCCTGTGGCCTGGAGCAGGCCGGCGAGCATCTGCATGGCGAGGTAGAAGCCGAAGACGTGGAGGTGCCAGAAGTAGCCCATGCCGAACAAGCCGACGAAGGCGCCGCTGCCGATCATGCCGGAGGCGAGGAAGAGGCGGAGGTCGAGGCGGTCGCCGAGGTGGCCGGCGGCGTACATCCCGAGGGAGTAGCAGGCGAGGAAGGCGACGTCGATCTCGCCGAGCTTGGCGGTGCCGTCGGTGCCGTTGAACGGGGCCCACCCGTGGGAGTGGGGCCTCCCGAGAGGGTTGGGAGGGAGGAAGAGGGGGCCGAGGGGCCAAGGAAGAGGTGGGGAGGAGAGCGATGGTTGGGGGTAATCGGGGGGAGGGTGGGTGTCGGGGTCGAGGACGGATTTGACGATGCTGGTGGGCTTGCGGGAGGCGTGGTAGGAGGCGTAGGCGACGAAGGTGAGGACGAGGACGAGGCAGCGGTGGGAGTTGCGGCTCCACTCCTTGGCCCCCAGGCTTCGGGCCAGTCTCATCCCCGGCGGGGCCCTTCTCATCTTCTCCTTCCTTCTTCTTCTTGTTCTTCTTCCCCTGCTTGTAATCAAAAACGAAGACCAAAAGAAACTGCGGCTAAATTTTAGATAGGCTTTGTTCTGCGAAGCTGGGGAGGGGAAGTTCAGGGAGAGGGAAGACAACTTTGATGTGGGAGGGGAGGGGAGGGGAGAGAGGCATCGGACGAGATTTGTGGCGGAGAAGAGAGGTGGTACGAAGAGTCTAAGGAGAGAGAGGAGGGTAAGGAAACGATGGGCGAGAGTAAAGGAAGGGGGAGAGAGAAGGGGGGTTAAGGTTTGAACACGGGACACGGGCGCGGCGAGCGGCTGTTGGACGTGTCCAGTTACGGTGAGGGATGCATGAAGATTGATTGAAGGAGGGTAGCAGTCTGAGAGGGAGAAGGGTTGCGCGAAAAGTCAACTCCGACTATATGGGCTAGATCAAGTAGCACCGACTAATCCCATGTATAACAATAACCCAATTAAGTAACATTTGCCTGGTTCCGTATATAAATAGAAAACTTCGGTTGATTGGATGGCATCTTATATGGCCAATTATATAATTTTTAGATTATATAAATTTTTTTGACCGATCATTCTACTCAACTTTTTAATATTTTATTTTTTTTAATTTTTTATGAATATATTTATACTCGATATAAAGTAATCTGAGTAATGATAACGAGAACCAACATGGTTTTCTTGGAGGGGACAAGATATGTAATTGTTGGGCTTACCGGAAATAATAACAAACTGCAAATAAATTCTTGACCATCCAAATGGAGGCGACATGCAGTCAATGCCAACACGTATTACCTCAAATACTTAAGTTGGCGCAATGTCAAATAGTGAGCAAAAAAACTTGGTAATCTAGATTGAGGATTGCAATTCAGAAGAAACTAGTTAGGATGGTTTCTTGATCACTAATTTACGATCTTCGTTTCTCTAACACTTTCTAATCTTTTTCTACCCATTTAAACCTCCATCCCTCTATGCTTCTCTCTCTCTCTCTCTATATATATATATATATATATATATATTTTACAAGCTAAAAAATACCTTTGTTGTCATCACCGCATAAAATTTTTGAGTTTGTCAATATTTTCATCAAGTATTTAGTTATATGATATAATATTGTTTCTTGGAACTGTAAAGTTTTATTGATCATAATTAGAATGGTTGCACTATTTCTTAGATCAGACGACATGGATTGGATTATACTTCCTTGTCAAATGATCCGGATTCGAACCGGACCCGACCTGTATCCAAATTTTTTGGATTGGGTCCGGATTATACAAGGACCCGATCCGAATAATCCATTAGGTCAAAAATTGTAGCTATGAATCCAATCTTCTATTGGGTTGGGTTTGGATCTAAAATTAGAATTCGAACAAAAAACCGTTTTGGGTTGGAGTCACTCAAGACCCGACCCGACATGACCCATTTGCACCCCACCCTATGATAAACTTATTTACTAGAACTGAAGAATGTAGCGCGGTTTTTATTTGCTCTTTGTATTTTCTTTGAATTATGTTGTTGATATAGTTTCCAAGATCTTATACTTGTTTCAGTAAGTCAGTTTATATTAATTGACAAGAGTTCTTTTAGTATAGTTAAATTGCTGATAAAATTGTGTTGTGATATATTTAGCACCTACATGTTCTCTCTGCTTTAGATTATTGTAATTGATGTCTTCCATTACTATTTCACATAGGCTAGTTGAATGATCTATACTTGAAAATAATAATAGAAGAGAGAGATCAGAATTTGTTTAGAAGTGTGAAAGAGTAAGATGCATACCTTATTAAGCAAAGTTTATATGCATTACTCCCAAAAAAAAACATTAAATTTTAGTGAAGAAAATTCTACAAAAAAGAACTAATTTAGAAAGATTGGATTTTGTGAAACTGAACTAAGCACATGTAATGCATGTTACCGATAAAGAATAAGTGAACATTAAGATCTTGACTCAAAGAACAAATGAATACACCTTTTAGTTGTTGCTCTCCTTCCTGAGGGGTAGAAATAAGTTAAGTGCCTGGCAAAATGAAAAAGGTAACCGCCCATTTTTCACTACCCACTTATCTTTCTTATCAAAATCCAAAGCCAAGCCCCACCACTCACCCTTCCGACAACCCTTCCAAAAAGTAAAGTGTTTAACAACCACTGTTATGAATATCCCTACCAGGATAAATTCATTCAATCCTCTTTTACCAAACAATACATATCGGAACTAATAACAGTAGAAGAGTAGGAAAATAGAGACATGTATCTCTGATTTGTATCATTATTTTTTTCTATTTTGTTATTTTTCCTATACCTTTCTACAAATATATTTTTTCCTATTTATTTTATCTTCTACTTTTTTTTTTTTTTTTTTTTCTGTTGCACGGTTTTTTTTGTTTTTATGTTTTATTTCAAGTCATGGATCTTTTTGTGTACCGTGTCTTTTTAACACATTCTCCTCTATGTTTTTTTTTGTGATATCTTTTTTTTTCTGTTAGTTTATAATATTCTCCTCTACGCCTGTAATCTTTGATTCTGTGTGTAATTCTCTTTCCCCGTGCGGGCTAAAATGCCTAATTCCCACCTCACTCGGTCACCCAATAAGTAGAGCAGAGGCCCGACCCGGGCGAAGAGACCTGAAGCAGCAGGAACGCGTAGGAGAAGGGTTAAAGGAAGAGGAAAGAGAGGAGGGCGGGGGAAGGAAGGTCGGCGATGGCGGGGAACGGCGTCGAGCAGGACGAGTTCTACCTGCGGTACTACGTGGGGCACAAGGGGAAGTTCGGGCACGAGTTCCTGGAGTTCGAGTTCCGCCCCGACGGCAAGCTCCGCTACGCCAACAACTCCAACTACAAGAACGACACTATGATACGCAAGGAGGTCTTCGTCACCCCTGCCGTCCTCCGCGAGTGCCGCCGCATCATCGCTGAAAGCGAGGTCTCTTTTTTCCTTCACCTCTCCTCCCCTCCCCTTCCCTTCCCTTCCCTTCCCTTCCCTTCCCTTCCTTCTTACAAGATTTGGCCGGAAACAGGGTACGATCGTTTCTCTCGAGGATTTCATCTTTTCTTTTAATTATAGGGTTGAGTTTTGGTAGTGTTCGAGGTTTTTAGGGATTCTTGTTCTAGATTTTTGGGGTTTGCCGGGTTCTGGATCGGTTTCCTCTCCTCGATCGTAAGAGGTCATCATGCCTAGATTTGGCTATTCTATTTCATATGTTGTCCAATATCTGGATTTTAGGTTTTAGTTTTAACGGTACTGTTCAATTACTCGTATCGATGGGGTTTGGGAATTTCTAGGGTTTTGCAGGTTGGATCGTGAATCTTGGGCTGCCAGAATTTCTTTTTCGTTTCCTTTTTTTGGGGGGTATCAGGGTGTTGAGGAAATTGGTTTTCTTCGGGATCGTAAATCTTGGGCTGCCAGATTTTTTTTTTTGCGCATCAGGGTGTTGTGGAAATTGATTTTATTTGCTTGTTTATTTATTGAGTAGTTAGAGGCTTAAATGCTCTTTTATTTGGCTGGGATACAGATAATGAAGGAAGATGATAACAACTGGCCCGAGCCAGATCGGGTTGGGAGGCAGGAGCTGGAGATTGTGATGGGGAACGAGCACATCTCCTTCACCACGTCCAAGATCGGATCCCTTGTAGATGTGCAGTCCAGCAAAGATCCGGAAGGCCTTCGCATCTTTTATTACCTTGTTCAGGTTACTCCTTGCGTACTCAACTCAGCATTTTTACTCTATATTTGCACCCATTGTGCTACATCTTTCTTGTAATGTTATTAACATAG
Source organism: Phoenix dactylifera (assembly GCF_009389715.1). Taxonomy (NCBI): domain Eukaryota; kingdom Viridiplantae; phylum Streptophyta; class Magnoliopsida; order Arecales; family Arecaceae; genus Phoenix; species Phoenix dactylifera. The sequence goes on from NC_052396.1 coordinate 2,706,826, forward strand.
ACCAATGTCATATGCTAGATGGCCTGAACATGTAGCAATCAGTTGGCATTAGAGTATTGTCGTGTGTGTACAAACATTAGGAGGTTAAAAGCATTGTGCTTGGTTATGGTTCAACAAAGACTGCACACAACTGGTGCTAAAACAATTGTTGGCTTAATACTTGGTTAAGTTTCTTCTTCTTTTTTATGTAATTTTAAATAATCTAATCTCTGTTATGTCATGCGAATTCGGTTGTCTTTTTTCCCTACTGAAATAAAAAATGGTACCAAAAAGATCAGTGGTCATCAATCTCTGGCTATGGTCAAATTAGATATTCTCTACATATGTTCTCTGCAGCTGGATAAGTAATTACAAGCATGTGTTATGATATCCCTAGTAGTTCGGTCATAGGTTCAACCCATTCAATTGTAAAATGGAGAGGGATGTACCAAGTCCATCTTTCAAAGATGCATAAAGCCTTCTCGGTTATTATCTATTGTATTCACTTCCAATAGTCAGACAGAGCTATTAGTATATATTTTCTTTAAATGAATTTTCTTAAATTCTAGCTCTTCATTTTGCACCTTCATGTTAACTATGACCTAGATTTTCTCATTATAGGTTCAAGAATATGTCCTTGCAGGTGTTTGCCATATGCATGTCAACACCTACTAACACACATAAATATGCATGCACACACTTGATGTGTGTTTGTGTGTGTGCATGAGAGAGAATATTTGGACTTGCCAATTTGGGAAGCATAAATTCTTGTGTCAAAAATTCCTCTGTATGCTTGAAACCTTCAAATCAAATCCAATAAAAACTTCCAGTAAATCTGAAATTTTGCTCCTTCCATTACAAAAGCCAATCATATCCCAAATTTATCCATAGATCCAATGTCTTTATTCCTTGGATGTCACCGCATGCATGGAAGTTTCACTATCATATTTCATCTTTACTTGTTCAAGCAAAATTGTATCTACCTAAGCCAGCTGGAATCATCCCCTGGGCTTTCCAGAAATGTCAACACAGATTTCATCCCCTGGAGCCCTGCTGACCTTTGTCACAGATGTCCATGTTATCTTGGTTTGCAATGACTATATCCTTTAGTGTGACTTTTGTCTTTGCTGATATTACCTGTTTTTCTTACCTTTATTATACACCCATCCCAACGTTTTCATTTCTGATATGTTTAATTTCATTGATTGAACTTTTTTGCCCAACATGCTAAGCTATGTAATGCGAAGACTTAATGTGAAAATATCAAATGCTCTCTTCAGTCACCAAGGTATGCATCGGTCACATAATCATCATTAGTTTCGTCTTCTTGATTTGTTTTGCTATATACAGTGTGATCTGTGGATTCATGAAACCTATTATCATGATTTTTTTATTAAAAAAAAGAAGTCAAGACATAATATGCAGGCCTATTGATCTTATTACTGATGATGTCAGATTCATGGGATTTCGGAAATGATCCCTTAAACCCTCACATCTGTCAAAAAGTCATCAGTCATTGTATATTTAATTTGGTTATCTGAAGCTATCAATATGTTTTGGCAGTTTAGCATTCTCTTATGTCCACTTTATGGCCATGCTTTCTCAAATCAAAGGTTTCCCTCTCTTAAACCTTGATAAAAATGCTAGTCCCCTTCCTTGTAAGATTTTCTTAATTTTCAGCTGTGCATGATTGTTCGGCCTTAGTTCTCTATTCTTCTATACCCATTATACTTCCATCCTCTTTATTGTTGGACATATTGATATATGCAACGATGACAAAATTGCATTACCAACTCATATAATTGTGAGCAAATTGATGCAATCAAAAGTTTAAATGGGACACCAGGGTTGGGCTTTCTTTTTCCCTCGTGGCTCTCCTTTTTTTTTTTTGTTCTATTTTAATCATGTTCCAGGTATGATCGAAGTATTTTCAGTTTCTGGTGATTTTAGGCATTTTTATTAGGATTTTATGATTCACATTCTTAATCCTAATGTTGGTTCTCATACTTATATTGGTTTAAGTAATATTGCAATCTTGAGCTGTATTATGGATCGCACAATCCCTTAAAACATATGTCCAACTTTATCATGTAGTTTATATATTAATATCTGCAGAAAGTTGCTTAGATGGGTTCTTTTTCAATTTTTGGCCTTTTAGGATGATTATCTATTACCGCTAATAAGAATTAACGCATAAAACTAGCAATCTTTGTAAGGTTTTTTTTTTTTTTTAGATCCTAAGAGTAACGGAAAAAAGATTTGAGAGTTATGGGGCCTATATGCTAGTGATAAATTTTCTTATTCTTAAATGGTTGAAATTTGATTCATTTTCCTTCGGAAACCATACACTTTAAAAGATGATTCATTTATTTATATTGGAGCAGTAAATCACACTTTGATTGAAGCAAATCAAAAGTTGTGGTTTACTTTGTCCATGTGGGTGAGAAAATTCACTCTTAAGGCGCCATAAGAAGTCTAACTGTTGGATGCAGAAAGGATCATGTTCCTTCTATCAGTAGCTGAGACAATTTTGCATATTCAATCTAATAACAAGTATGATGTTGGTGTGATGAGAAATTGTTTCCCAATTGTTTTTGGTAGATATGTGTATGGCAGTATATGTTTTTTGGGTCAAAGTAGAGCTTATATTGTCTTATGTGGTGGCATATAAACAAAACCATGATATTTTGTGTGCATGCAATAAAATGAAGTGCTAACCATACCAGTTGGCACGAGCCTACTGGTACTATGGTAAACTTGATCTACATGTGGCATGATTGTGTCCCGGTGTATGACAAGCATTGGCGTGGCATGACATGGATATGCGACACTTGAAATCTTGCACATTCATGTAGGGAGGCATTGCCTAAATGCATTACAAGGATGCAATCTCGTATTTGTGCGGGCCATAGTTGATGTTTGTTGTCACGTGCACAGAGGATTTACATGGTAAACAAGGTGCATAGTTGCATGTATCTTCATAATGCACCTCCAAATATTTTTGAGTAACTAGGCTTGATGGTGTTTTCTTGGACATGCAGCATATGCACTGATGGTTGATCTTGGAAATGTGTTAAATTTTCAGAGTGATGTTTGTTTTATATGTTTTTATGTGGTTACTTCTCATTCATCTAATGTACAATTTAATAATTTTCTCAATCTTTCGCCACTTACATAATTTGTATTTTTTGAGAAAAAAAGCTGGAAGGCATCTTGCCATCCATTGTCTGTTTGTGCTATGGTCTACTCTGACCCTTGTTATGATTTATATTGCAATTCCTATCTTGATATCATTGATTTTAGGTTCTACTTGGTGGACTGAAAAAAAGAACTTCAGTTGTGGTTCTCAGACACACACTTTCAGTTAAATCATTGACATCAGTGCAAATGATTGGTATTATTTTCTAAGAGGCTTTTAGTCAGCCATGTCTCATGGTCCCAAACAAGTGATTGTCCAGTTTGCTAAATGTTGCAAAGATTAGTTATGATGATTTTCCAAGTTAAAAGGGTTTCTGTTGGAAGTTTATGTTGAGCAAACGTGTCCTAGATGCTTTTTTATTTTTATTTTTTGAAAAGAAGTTGGTTGCTGACATGCTCACTTGGTACCATTTTATTGCTTGCAGGACCTTAAATGCTTCGTGTTCTCTCTAATTTCACTGCACTTCAAGATTAAGCCCATCCAGTCCTGATACGTGCAGGGTTATTTTTTCATCTTTAGCATTGAACTCTGCTTCAGGTGTGAGAGATGTATACAGTTGGTCTTGTGAGGTATTCATAAGACCAATTAGGTTTTTCCATCTGGTTGCTTTTATGATATGTTTTCTTAAGGACAGGTATGATTAGCAAGGGGTCATTGTAACTGTTTTTTGTATGCTTTGATTGTCATGTAAGATCTGTAGAACCCGACCTGCACAGAGTGATGAGCAATCCATGGCCCGATGTTCCTTTGGGTCTTTTATGAGGTTGGACTCTGCTTCTACTAGTGTGATTTTGGAGACTCGCGCTTGGCGTTAAATGGATCGGAACTACTGTGTTATTCCTTGTCATATATGATTTGCTGCCAAGTCATTCATCTTTTTTGTTGCCCTAGTTTGAGCTGTGGTGGAAACTTGGTATGCGATGAAGGATTATTTGGACGGCCAGTTGTGTCCGCCATATGGTGTCCCATGCTTGACGAATTGTATAGTTGCTGGACCTGCAAATCCCTGTTCTCTGATATTCCATAAATTTCCCTGTAAATGGATTTTACCATATCATGTGTGTGAAAGTAGAGATGATCGCATGTCAACTTCTCCAAAGGTGCTGGGATTCCTGCTAGTAGAGTGTGCATTCTGCGGCAGTTAACTGGAGGCGTGGTGGTACTATGCCTTGCTTGCTTGGTGTGGGCGTGGCGGCGTTCAAGAGGTTGCCGTCCAAACTAATATTTCTTAGTCCTGACGTTTCTTTGCAGGCAAAGAAACTAATGTTTGTCAGGGTGATTTATGGTTAGGTAAAATGGTTGAGTTACATCCTTGGATCCTTTCCCAGCTTAGCAATTGCTAGAGGACTTTCTAATGGATGTAGAAACAGCTTTTGAGAACAATAGTGAAAAAAAAAGGCTTATAGGTTAGATTATTGTGGCTAGGCCGGGCTGTATTCATACTGATAACCTATAAACTATATTATGTTTACCAAGTCAAGTGCCCAAATGAAACCTTATATGTGATCCTGCAATTTGGAACCCAAAATTAGTTGGATATGTATGATTGAGTTTTGGTGTATTATTCTATCTTACTTTAGTCAAGAGATCATACATATATAAAGGTTGACGGTTGGGGGTTTGTGGGGGAGGGTGGAGGGACCGGGAGGATAATTAGATTATAGAAAAATAGAATTCTGATGTGGATGCTTATGTTTCATGATTAAGTTAGAAACCATCAGAAAAATATAAATTTTTAATTTTAATTTTCTTATTATATAAATCATATAGAATGATTGAGATCTGAAATTTGGATAGTTTATTTTTAATTTTTTTTATATCAAAAAAAAAAAAAAACCCTAAAGGGTCTGGTCTTCTATCGGATCTGTTGCTCTTCCTTTTACTCCTCGGAGCTTGCCCTTTGACGTTCGGTCCGGTTTGGATTGACCCTGCCTTGGGTTCGGACGGATGCGGGTCCCGTCCACCACCCATACGGTGGACCTCCAGGTCTCCCAGTATCGCTTACTTTTATCCCCCCCGAATAGGTTATACGGAAGATGATGTCCCAGTGTCACTTACTTTTATGCCCCCCCCCCCCCCCCGGAATGGGTTATACGGAATTGCAGTAGCTCTCGTCCCTCTCTTCCGGAATTCCAGTGTCTAACCTTCTATCCCCAGCTTCGCTATCCTGCCCCTCCCTCTCTCCTCTTCCCGATAAGGTTCCATTCCCATGCCGCAGCCGCTTCCCTTTGCTGGATACTGACCTCTCTCCCCCAAAATCTATCCCTTCCGTAACGATTTCATCGGTCGTATGGGCTCCACCGCGCTCCCCCACCCGTTGGTCTCTCTCCCCAAGGCCCCTCCTCGCTCCCCAAAACTAGCGCTTCCCGTCTTCTCTTCGCTCCACCTGTGCTCCTCTACTTCGAGCCGTCTCTCCACCTCTAGGGCTCAACCTCGCGGATTCGGGTCCCCCGTTTTCTTTCCTGTGATCCGCCGGAGCAGGGAACCCGCGGTGCTGGTCGCGAAATCGAGCTCCGAGGAAGAGGCGGCTGCGGCGGGAGATGCGGAGGAGGTGGCAGTGGAGGAAGGGGAAACCCTAGCAAACCAGTCAGCGGTGGAGGAAGAGTCGAAGGTCTCCGATGCCGAAGCAGAGGCGAAGCCTCCGAGGAAACCTAGAATCAAGCTTGGAGATATCATGGGGGTAAATTCTTTTAAGGCGCTCTGTTTGTCATAAATTTTATGGTTAAAAAAAATTTCTATGGGAGAGTGTGGATTGATGTGTAGATTTTTTTTTTCTTTTCTTTTCTTTTTGATGCAAACTGGCGGGTAGATTTTGAACAAGAGAGCAGTCGAGGCTGCTGAGAAGGAAAGGCCAGTGCCAGACATCAGGACTGGGGATATTGTGCAGATTAAACTGGTAAATCTGGGATTCTTATCCGCTGTTCCCCCTACCCTTTTGTAGTTTCTTTATCGCCGGAAAAAAAATGAATTTTTATGCAACTGGGTACAGGAAGTGCCAGAGAATAGGCGCCGGTTATCCATTTACAAGGGTATAGTCATGTCGAAGCAAAATGCAGGAATACACACCACAATTCGAATTCGGAGAATTATTGCGGGTATCGGTGTTGAGATTGTCTTCCCCGTGTAAGTATTTCCCCCCTGGGAAACTTAGATGATTTTTTTCTCCCTTAAATTACTACTGGGGATGTTATCCTCCCGCCCAATGGGAAAAAAATTGAAAAAAGAAAAAAAAAGAAAGGAGAATAATAATGAATTTTTACCTGGATTTAGTGCAGTAACTAACTGAGATATTTTATGGGGCATTAGATTTTAATATGAGTAAAACAAAAGATCGGTGAATGCGTGCGGGGAAGGGGAATGGTTAAAGAAAGAAGAGTTATTAAATGATGTGACAATGCTGTATACTGGATATTATAGTCATAGTCTTTCTTTTGCTTAGGTTAAATCAAATTGTGAGCCTTTTTTCATTGTTCTCTGGTGTTAGAAGGCTGTCAGGAATTGTATTCTGGTGCAATTCACTTTCTGGACGGTTACTTAATATACACAGAGTTCAGTTTTCTGGCAAAGGAAGTCAGTTGCCTTTTTTTTCTGGATTTATTACTCAGATATGCACAAGTTCAATTTTTTGCACATTTATTTTATGGTGCTTGTTTGCTAGTTGGAAACTAAAACAGGACCGGAGCAGAATTTTAGTTTGCATTATGATAGAATGTAGTAGTTTGATTTGCTTGATAATAGGGGAAAAAACCATATTAGTTCCATGATGCTACTAATGAGGTACATGCGGACTGAGTACTGATGCGTTCAACACTTTGGAGTGTTCGGGCTAATGGACAAAATCTGCGCAAGAGTTCTAAACTTGTTTGCATTAAGACAAAGAGCAGTGAAGAATGCTTTTTCTGATATTTCTTTTGTACTTGTCATTGAGCCAATAAAGGAATCACAGAAAAGTTGGATTCATGAGGAGTCCTTGAGTTCCAGGTGTAAAATTCACATGGATTTTGAAAATTTAGAGGAGAGTTGGTGATATTCTTGAAGATACAAGAGAAATGATCAAAGGATTCTTGAAAATTCAGTGAAGCATTGTTTTAGACTTAGGAATGTTTTTGGCAATATACTGATAGCCATAATCTCTTTGCTCATTTACTCACCATGCTATTTTCCCAAGCCCAATATTTTTGAAACGTAGATCTTCTTTTTAACTCCTGCTTTAATTGATATTTTCATGGATTTTTGTCTATCAACTCAATTCAATATTGCTATCTATGCCAGATGAGACTCAAAACTTTTAGTCACTATTAAGTTGCCAAGAACTAAGCTGTATAAACTAATCCTGGATATTGATGTGTCCCACCATCACATTCATGGGTAAGTATATAATCGAAACAACTTCCTCATAAAGCATAGCATTCACTGTTGCTCTTTAAATTTTATCGAACCTTTTTTCTGATAAGTCTTGTCAGCCATATGCTCTTTCAAACCCTAATCTCTATAAGAATGTGGGTCCTCTCTTAAGTTCATCCTCATCAGTCATGCAGGCATGGGATACTCGTGCTTCGGAAAATATCCTAACCTATCAAAAATCCTGCCATGCAATCTTGGTTTTTTTTTTTTTTTTTTTTTTAAGTGCAATCCAAAATGAATGCTGACATTAACTTCACCACTCTAGGAAGGAGGCTTCCAGCTTTGCTGTGGTTCATATATTATGCTTTTATATGAGGCATTGTGAGGAAAACTAATAATAAAAGATTGCTTCTATTTCAGGTACTCACCGAATATTAAGGAGATCAGGGTTGTTAGTCACAGGAAGGTGAGGAGGGCAAGGCTGTACTACTTGAGGGACAAGCTACCTCGTTTTTCCACCTTCAAGTAACTCCCCATACTATCAAGCTACTAGTTGCTGCTTAAGACATTCAGCCCTTTCCTTTATGGCAAGCGAGGTCTGTTCGGTGTTGTAGCACCAGACATCCTCTTTCTTCTGCTTTTTGTGTTCTTTCCTTTGCTGAGTTCTTTGATTGACAGAATCTTATATTGTATAATATCCGATGCTGCATGTTAATTTTGTACTTGAGAATATATGTGAATGTCAATTCTTATTCTTCGGAAAGTCGCGATACATGAGCACTATAGTTTTTGAAGCTGCTGAGATATCAATTACCTACATAATATGAATTTGAGGAATTGTTTGTCCAAGGTTCTGAAAAGGGATTTTCCAAGCTTTATGGCTTCTTCCCACCTCTTTCTTTGAAGCAGTGCTGCTTTGCGGAAGTTATGACAGACAGCTTTGGTTTCCATATTTAAAGCTGCGTATCTCAGAAATCCATCCTTTTTGGACATTTAGGAAAGCTTGAAGACTGGGATTGGGAGGAAAAAAAAAAGAAGAGTAGAACCAACCGGTTCAAACATTACTGCTAATCAGTCTTCTTTTCCCTCCTACGCTAACCAAAAAAAAAAAGGGAATGTTAGCAGGCAAAGAAAGAGTCCCTTCCATTCCTCTGCACATGATTAATGAAGAATGAACTTCACAATTAGAGTTATTCGACCTTCTCAGGCACGCAAAATGGTCATGAAGTTTGTAAGAAAACTCTTATTTATGTTCGCACCATTGAAGTTAGGAGTCTGGATACAGGGTTTCAAATGAAAAATACCAACAACTCCCATCAGTTGGTATGATAAGCCCAACTTCCGCCATGAAAAGTGATTTAATGACCTTCTGACTTGCTAAAACCAAATGATTAGGCTATGCATTTTTCATGATAACCTTTATCAGAAACATGTAAATAGCTAAATTAGCTGTCGACAACCATCAAAGAATGGTTACGGCCGAAAATGTGATGCAGATGAAGGTGGAAAACTGGTCGGATAATTCTAAAAGGTTATTCAAATAGCTGGGTTCCATGGTCTCAAACAAATCCATCTTATGGTGGATCCCTGTCACTTGGAAACTTCATTTCCCACACCCATTGGCCTACCTTTCATTGGAGCAAGTGCCAAAAGGCGCTTAAAGCTCCAATTGAATGGAATCTTGACTTGCAGTTACCCCACTTCTTATGCAAAAAGATATACTAGGTCCCCTTTCTTCAGGGTACAATGCTTCTGGATCCCTTCTATCCCTTTCAAACGACACTCGATCCACAATTGCTACTAAAATTCTTTCTACAGCTAGCAATGGTGGTAGTCGTGATGCCAGCTAGCTATGATCCACAGGTAAAGGGAGAGGAAGGTGAAAGCAATTCATTAGGTATAAGCTCTTTAAAACAAGCTGTAACCACGGCAATTAATGCAAGCAAGGCTACAAAAGGATTTGCATGGAATTCCTTAATCAAATAAGAGTGCCGCATAGCAAGAGCAAATGCTCCTAGCTCTAATGCTCATCTCTTTTCTTGCTTCATTGATTTAATCCAATAGGCTGGATCAAGGGGAATCCCTAGATTCCACCAAAAGCATAAGAAATTCTTTGATTGTGTATTGAAAAATAAATAGATATAAAAATTATATTTACATTATAGAAGAATTTCTACATCCACTGCCCACATTCTATGGAAGCTCAATCAATAGCCACTAAAGAGACAACAGAGCAGCACTGGATATGCATGAACACCACATTGTATTAGTGACCTATTTATTTAGAGTTCCTGTTCCTTGTAGCTTGAGGTATTTGAACAACCCGGTAAGCGTCTATAGGAAAGAATCAACCATTCGTAAGCCTTCATGTACAAAGACTAAAGTTGAGGAGCTCGGTACTTCAAAAAATAATGATACCATGCCCAAACTCTAGAAGCGAGAAGCCATCATCATGTCCTATTTTAAGAGAAATCAAAGGGAAGTGCATAGAGAGAATGCTTCCCATCTTATGCCATCCATTTGCTAATATGAATCCATCATTCTATTTGGTTTTTCACTAAACTTCAACTTAAAATCATTTTTTTAACTTCTCTCAATCATCAGTTGCTATGTAACCATGGTAATTCATGCTATTAATCATGTATATCTCACATGCTCAAAGCAAATTTGTCGTAACGTAGATTTTTTTTTTCTCCAGTTTTTATGTCAACATTTTAAAAACCGATTCCAAATAACAAGTAGATTGTTATGTGCGACATATATAGTGCAACTGTATAGGTACTTTTTTAGATGCTTTAGGTTATTGAAACTTTTTGATTTTATATTTTTTGGATGGGCAACTTCTGTTTAAGCCTTGTATATCTAATATAGACAATATCATTCTTCAGATTATCAAAAATTTATTTATCCATGGCAAACTTCTCAGCGGATCATTAGCTAAACTTTGAATTTCCATGTTTATCCATGCATGACTCATGATTTATTTGCCTAATTATATGTATATAGCCATGCTCAATTTTGTATAAATCAATATAAGATAAATCAATGATTTACATCTCATTTTTTTATTGCTTTTATTGTAAATATGCTTTCATACATCTAAATAACACCTTTTGTTTTTATATATCAAGAGTTAAATTTGTAAATTTGCCACAACCCACCATGGTAAGGAATCCTTCCAACTTTTCTCCCTGAAATAACAAAAGGTTCATAAAATTCTCAAGCTTTATATCCACAGAAGTTATCATGCAACCTATTTATTATCTTGACTCCATACTGTACGACTTTCTTTCTTTCTGCCCAAGTGTAATTATTAGGAACGACTTGTTTGCTGGGAAAAAAGTAAGCAGCGTTAACCCGTCCTTTTCGGCCCGGAAGTGAACTCCAAGCCATTCAGATCCCCTCTCTGTCTTTTTGCCCTCCTCCTCCGACCCCCCGGTTTCCTCTTTCCATAACCCCGAGGTATTCGCCGAAGAACTCGTCCTTTTTTTCTTCCTTTTTGTCCAAAAAAAAAAAATCTCTCCTGCACGCAATCTTGGGCTTTTGGATTTCGCTGTCCCTCTACTTATTCTAATTTCCCATTAGTCTTCTTCATTTTTTCGCTTTGATGTAGCTTTTGGATTTGGTGGCTGCAACGATGGGTGGCGGTGGCCAGTTGATCTCTGTTTATCCTGAAGAACTCACTTTCGAGTGTAAGCTAATATTTTTTTTCTCCAATTCTCCCTGCTCTATTCCTTATTTCCGTCTAAAAAATCGTTTTTTTGTCCTGAAATCGTGAAAAGATTCTTTTTTGATGTGTAGTTGAGCTGGACAGGCCTTCGTATTGCAATCTCAAGATTGTTAACAATACCGAACACCATGTCGCTTTTAAGGTGCAGAATGATACCTTAATTTCTCAAATTTATTTCTTGGATTCTCTCTTAAAAAAAAAAAAAACATAATCTGTGTTCCTTCTTGATGAAAGAGTCGTGATCTATCGTGTATATGTTTGTTTCGGGATATTGTGAATATGGTCGTGCTAAAAGTTGGATTTTTCCTACATGAGTCCAATTCATGCTCAAAATTGGATTTCCCACATGGGTAGGTTAAAACGACGTCACCAAGGAAATACTTTGTACGGCCAAACACAAGTGTGGTGCAACCTTGGGACTCATCTACCATAACAGGTGACTGCTTTCCCTGAATTTTGATGCATATCGTCCTTGTAATGCTGCATCTGATCAATGTCTATGGCTCACATATTATAAGTTTTTTGTTGGTATATATTTTTTTTAAAAAAATTGATTTGAGCTTGTAGTCACCCTCCAAGCGCAAAATGAGTACCCACCTGACATGCAATGCAAGGACAAATTTCTCCTCCAGAGCACCAAGGTGCCTCAGAGCACCGACATGGACGAGCTCCCTCCAGATACGGTGAGCTTCGATAGTCAATGGAGAAGTTTCTTGTTTTCTCCCAATTTTGTTCTTCTAAAAGTTAGTTTCTGTGTTCCATGCAGTTTAATAAAGATGGTGATAAGGTGATAGAGGAATTGAAGCTTAGGGTTGTTTACATGGCTCCATCACAATCTAGCCATGGGAACTCAGAAGAAGATTCAGGCCTTACTTCATCTAGAAGTTTGGAACAGTGTTCTGATAATCTCTCGGTGAGATGTTTTACTTAGCTTCATCCATGCTATAAACCAATCTATTACTTGTTCACTTTTTCCTGTCATGTTTGACTCTTCCTTTTCTTTTGTTTTTGGCTACTGATAATTTTATATCGCGAGTAACATGCGATTTTTTTTTCTCTTAAATTGTAGATGCTTAAGAATTTGAGTATTGAAGAGGTGAGTGATGGTTTATCTTCCTGCCATGTTTTTGTTTGCTTTTAATTATCTAGAACTCTGTTCTTCTCAAAAAATTATGTGTAACTCTATCAAACAAGTCCACCTTGTTTTTTCTTACCTCCATCATAAAGATGCTCTTGCATCCATATTGCATCATATATATCATTAAACAAGCAAGAAATTCTATTTTGTGTGAGACATGATTTTACTTTAACAATCAAGAAATCTTATTCATATGATGCAACATGAAATTATGTTAAAAGTTAAAACCGGATTTTGTTACTTCAGTTAACCACATCCATATATAGCTATATGGAATGTATGCCTTTAGTTATGCTGTGATGCGCAAGAATGGTCTAGGTTATTAAATTTTTATTCCTTATATCCTGATGTCTCTTAAAGTTGCAATTAGTTTCTTGAGATATTCTGACTGAATTCTTTGCATTTTCTCCAATCACTCTTATTATTGTTCGATAAATCCTCATTCTATCAATAGCCATAAGTATAAGTCCATTTTTTCCCCCTGCAACCAAGATCTCACTTGCCACAAAGTTATACTTTATGAAAATTTATATGTATTTTGGTTTATTTCGTGGTGACATGTAAAACTGCTTTATACATATTGACGGAATGTTAGAATTTGAACTGCAAATGTGTAGCACACCCATTTGGAAGTATCCATACTATATGAATCTAAAATCTTGTGTTTTTCATATTCCGTAATCCAGATTCTGATAGTCTGTTTGTTATAAACCATGACTTTTCAAAAAGTGTGGTTATCTCAGTTTCTCTCTATTGGGCCTCCCTTTACTAGCAGAAGATATCTAAGTACTGCAAGCTATTTAGCCATCTCAACCATAATGAAGCTCTTTGTTAAAATCAAGGAGGATTACTTGAAGAAACTAGAGAGGAAGTTTTGAAGAACATTAATATTTTGCACATCTCATTATGAAAAATGAAACTTCTATATGTTGGTTGGCACAACTGTGCCATTTTATTGCTTTATATTGTGTTTTAGAAAAATAGAATATAGACTACATGGGAGAGGAGAAGGAAAGAGGGGGAAAGGTTTATTTAAATGGGAACTGCCAACATGGACCATATACGGTTGCCCTAATCTGAAGACAACATAGCGAACTTGAATGAACATTTGTGGAAGGATCAGTCTCGGTTGAAGGTCTTGCTCTGAATTATATTAATTGGCAAAGAAATACATATACAGCCCTCACCTCCATACGCTGGGTATGTCCTGCTAGTTGTGTTTATGATTATGGGTCTTTTTATACTCGAATTCAAATAAAATTCTTACATAGTATGTTTACTTTGAAAAATAGACTATTATTGAGTCTTCCTGGCTTGTAGTCTTTGAGATACTTATGTTGAATGGGACTTGGTGAGGGAATTGAGGAAGACATATAGGAATACTTTGATGATGTTGAGGGGAGAGGATTTGAAAGTACAATCTACTTTGGGTTAGTTGGAAAATGGAAATAGATGGACCAATGGAAAATATGGTTCATAGAGCTTTGCATTTTTCGGACAAAAACTCATTTCCTTTGTGTTTCTTCTACCTTTTTTCCTCTTCAATATGCAATATCCCCTTTTATAGGTTTCTTACAGCCAGTCAAAATGCATCATCTGATGACATGATTCTTCATGATGCTTAAGTACGAGGATTACATATTACCAAGCCGAGTTTGTCAAATTAATCCTCTTTCACTGTCTTGTTTTATCTTTGTTTAACTGGATTCTTACCTCCAATACATTCAATAGCGATTCTTCTTTTCCAGTGCCTTTTCTCTTGGAAAATATTTCTGTGAACAACTACTAAACAGGAAATATGTTTCACTATGGCTATATAAGATATAGTATGCATCATAAAAAGAACGTGTTCGGAGATCAATAAGATATCAATCGGAGTTGGAAATAATGCAACTAATTCACTACAATTCCTCAGGCTAAACCTTTACATGTGTTTGAGTGCTTATTCAGGCTTAGCTGAGTATGGCATGTCATATGTTATCCAACAAAGGTAATCAATTTTTTTCCTGAAATATTTCTTGTTGATGTTATAGTCAAACATTTAAATTTTTGGCATACGATTCATGTGCATTGATTGGTATTTTAAGCCAGGGTTCTCTTTTGCCCAAATTTTCCTTGGCCAGTAATTTGGTCCCAAATTCTAGAGGATTGGCATCAAACTCGCAGATAATTGTAAAAATCTACTGTGTCCTTCTATGGAGCCTTCTCAACCTTGTTCTCCATAGCCAACCTATTTGATAGGAAAGGGTTTGGATGGGCAAAGGTTGAGTTTGCTAACTCATACATAGATGCCCATTGCATTTGAAGTTCACATTGTAATAATTTCCATTGTAAATTTATGTTGAATAAAACAGCTGCTCATACGTGGTCATGTTTTTAATTTTCATATGCTGTTAGATTAAAAAAAAAAACCTTCATGTTCATGTGTCTGATGTAGCTTTTCCAACTTGATCGTACATATGAGCAACCTCATTATAATGATCAGTTGTAGGCTGAGGCACATAAATAAGGTAATCTGGAATGAAAACCGGAAAGGATTTGTAGTTTGCAGTTCAATTACCTTAGTAGCTCAACAGGTAGGTAGGTAGATAGGTTGCTGTTGAACGTATACAAGTTATTCTTCTGAAAATCCCTATAGCATGGCATCCAAGTAATTCTTGATCTGCTTATGTCGCCCTCCAATCTGGCTAATGAGATTAATCTCAATGAATTCTGCTTTCAAATGCTAGAAAACCCTTATACCATCAGATGAAAAATTATTAGCCTGATTTCTGAGTTACTGTATTTCAGAATAACTCATGTTTTATGCGCAAGTTTTCTCATTTACTGGCCGATGTTATAGTCATACCTGCCCCTTAAGAGTCTTCAGTATTATGCGCAATAGAATGAGACAGAATATCACTATGTCCATGTGAAGACTATTTCTTTCCCTAATTGTAGAACAAATATTATGATATGTAAGCAATTCAAGCATTATCTTATGCAAACAATAATTTCTGTTTTTGAGCGATACCAAGTATAGTTCGGCTTCTCCATTGTTTAACTGCTCAACAGGCATTGCAATACATGCAAGTCCTTTCCAGTTTGTAATGATTAGATTCACCTACTTATATTGAAGATTGCTGTGGATATCACATGCTTGATTTCCACTGAAAAGATTGATTGTTTAAGGTTGCACAATGCCCAATATGTCAAACTGGTACAGATGGCTTGAATCTTGAAATTCAAAAGGAAGTTGGTTTATTGCTGAAAGATCAATCTCTTAGTTGGACTGGGATCCTTATTCTCATTCCATTCTTTTCTGCACTGCATCATGGAGGCAATTAAGCAAAAATTTTCTCTGAGGAATGGTCAGTCATGGTATTATTTTAGTCCTTGATGCATAAAATAGGTTCAATATTGGGTATTCAGGTATCTCTAAGACAAGACTATGCAAGAAAAATAGAACGAAAAACCAAAAATACTGTATCTACATTTCTGAGAGCATCATGTTAGTCTGCATTCATGCTGTGTTGCAACTCGTGAGGTTATTGTGCCTATTTTATTTTATTATCAACTCAGTATAGAGCAGCACATCACAGCAACACTATTGAACTGATATCTAATAACTCTTGAGCATGATATATTCTGATTTGTACCATAGTATTGAGTGAGCTTGCTTTGCTAACACTGTTTTGCATGATGTGTTTTTCATTTTGTTCTCAGTTGACTTTTGCATATGCAGATCCAAACAGTTCACCATCTAAAGGATGAAAGAGATGCCATTCTTCAACAGAATCAACAATTACAACGTGAACTGGTGCGTGTTATTGCATTTTAGATCCTCAAACAGTCGAACTTGTTTCAAATGCTTAGGGCCTTGGGAATATATAGGCTTTAATACTGCTTTATGTTCCCCCTGTGTTTAGTTTGCTGCGTTATTAGTAACTAACTAACAGATGGTCCAAAATAAAACTTAGCATCACAGGGAGTATTGAAATGGGTAAAAAAAGAAGAAGCTGGGTTCCAAGAGAGCTCGGCTGGAGTTGTGAGAGAAAGTATATTAACATGTACAAGAAGTGGTTAGGCAAGATTCATATATCTATCCCTAAATAGATGGTATAAATCTTGCTGTTTATGGTTTTATTAACGACTTAAAGAGTCTTATGATGTGACATTCGAAAACTAAAAAAAAAAAAGTTCATTGCCTCCATTGTTGACAAAACAAATAACAGTAAATTGTCACTGTTTAGTCCTTTTGTCAACAATTAATCTTGTGGGTGAGCCTTGGCCCCAGATTTGCCTTTGGGTTAAACAAGGCTTGTCTATCTGTTTCTTATATCTTGTAAACATGTACCGTTTTTCTTCAACACTTAAAAAAAAAAAAAAAAACTATTATTGGGTCATTGAGGCTTATCCAAATGTGGTGAAAAATTAAATATTTCTAATTCATGACTGATTTTATTCTAAAGCTCTTCTACGACTTTATACCGGCATTTGAACTTGTTCTTTTCCTGGTTCCAAGACTGTGCCCTGATGGATTAATGAAGACAACCCAGCACGAACCTTGTTCTCTGGTGGGCATACACTTTATGCTTCATGAATGAGGCAGTGTGCTTTAAAAATGTTACTGCATGTGGACTTTCTGAGCTTGTTTTTTCCCATATATAGATTTGCCCCTATATAAACATCACTGGTAAAAGAACAGGAGGATAAGAGGGAAAAAAAAAGAATGGGTCTTTTAGTCAAGATGTTGCAAATATGCTTTCCTGATGCTGCAGATTCCTCAATGAAAGCAGCATATTTCCTGAATAAGAAATCCCAAGGAATAGTAATCCTTTCTTACAACAATTATGCAACAATTTTGTTACATGCTCCACATGCTTTTTGACGAAGTTATATGAAAATTATTTCAGGACGTTCTGAAAAGGCGTAGAAACCGTAAAAGGGATGCTGGCTTTTCGTTGACTTTTACTGCATTTGCTGGGCTGGTGGGTTTGATGGTTGGCTTCATATTAAATCTCATGTTTTCTTCATCACCTACTGCGTAAACTTACAGGTTGTGAGCTTGAAAATTTATAAACCCTGTAATGCTTGAAAAGGGAGTGATACTATTTCACTTTTCTTCGTAAACCACACTTTGTGGTCCGTTTCTCTCCATTAGTTGGCCTAGAAAGAAGTTTGGTTGCAAGTGATCTGGTCGATGTGGCTTTGTCATCATTGTCTCTTCCATTATCCTTTTTAGTTTAATGACTCGCAACATGTATTCTTTTGTTATTTGCCTTGTAATTATGCTCAAAATGACTTCATCATTGTATAGCTTATGCCATGGTTATTCAGTCTTTTCTTCTTTGTCTTTCTGTTGTTTCTTTGTATGCATATTACAATTTGTTGCGAGTATTTGTTTTGTTGATTGTTTGAAAGACAAAAATGACCGCTGTGTAAGATAATTCTTTTACCTTTTGTGTGATATAATTGCTTGCATAGCAAATTCGTTAACATTTTCTTTTTCTTATTATAGGATAAGAATACATTACAGACCAATAAGTGGGTGGGTTATGGAGTTCTTGAACTGCATCTTGGTAAAAGTTAAGTAGATTGGTTGACCAATATTGAAACTAATGTTCGCTATCTTGATACCAGATCACATATCAGTAGCATCTTATTATAGTACAAGACAGCAAGACGTGTTGAGTGTCGGTACAATATGAGACTGCATATTGTTTGATGCCCGTCTTGGTATTGTATGGTACCGACCATGGCAAATCTTGATTGGAATTAAATAAAGCATAGAGCGGTATATGAAATTTCGTTATTAGCATTGATCTAAAATTAGAACGTGCAAGTTGTCTCCATACTTTTGTCATAAATATTAGCACTTCACAATGCGCGGGGTACAATTTTTATCTTTTTTCAATTATTTTTGAAATATAATATAAAAATATAAAAAATTATAGTAAATAAAAATTTTAATAGTTAATTTTTTTGCACATTAATCAATAAATTGTAACAACAGACGAGTAGAAATGCTCATCATTAATGTGAGTATCCAAAAATTTTGTAGTGATGTCTTGTTGAAAAAACTCTCAGTGATTGTAACTAATAGGAGGCTTCGATAGCAAAATTTTATTACACAATAAGAACTTGATGGTCAAGCATATTAATATAAGTATCATTAATATATGTTATATATTAAGCAATAAATTTAAATGATAAATGAGCGCGCTAATACTAATATCATTAATACCAGTGTTCACATAGCTTCCTTTTTAGATATAAGCTGGCATGCAACCCATCATGTGTAAGATATAGTTTTTACACACTTACCCGATGTAAACGTATTGTCTTATATCCCGTATCTCTCTAGGCAAAAATTAGCTAGGGCCTACCATGCAACATTCATATATGTTCTCGAATTGTGCTCACGTGACTCGATCCCTGCTTTGCTAGAGAATTAGAATGCTCAGGTCCCTGTCTTCACTCGACCACTCATTTCCATCTCCCATAAAAAAATTTATGCTGCTGTACAATGCATCAGGTGCTTCGCTGAAATGTCAACTCCCTAGATCACTCTTCACACAACCTCCAACTCCCAGGACTCATAAACTTTCCTATGTTAACGTACAATCCACAGTTAGATCATTTTCTTACATAACACGAAAACAAAAAAAAACAAACAAGATGTCTATTTTTTGGTATCCACACAAAAAGTGATATAAATACCAATGACAAAAAGCAATCTATGTTAGCTATTATGGTCTTTATAACCTGTTTGGAGAATATACCACAATAAAATTCGAACCTATCAATAACAATTGGTACCCATCATTAATACAATATCTATATGGCTTCAAGATCTCTTTTTGGAGGATATACCACAATGAAATTCCAAACCAAATAGATCAATTCATGCCCACCATTAATATGGTATCCACATATTATATATATATATATATATATAGTAAATAATAGAACAGATGCCACTGTTTTCTATAGACCACCACTATGGAAAGATAACCATATTAATGGTCTAACAACTTCATAGGAACCAGACAAGGCCATTGCTGTGCCGGTAGAATTACTAATTCTGCTTGGGTCGGAAGTCAGCCCTTATGCAAGCAAAACAATAATCCACGAAAATGGCCATTTACAAATCCAGCGTGTATGGGGACCTTCCATCATCATGGTTTTATAACATTTTCTTCTTTTTTGGTGTCTCACTTGACATTTATCATACACATGAATACAGACAACCAGAAGATACTCGAAGAGCTTGATTTTCTTCTAAAAAAGGGTCAAAAAAGGATTTTAAAAAAAGAAGAAGAAAATAAAAGAAAGTTACCCATGAAGTGGATTCGTCCACCTTCTCTTAACCTCAGATTTCCACCTGACCTCCTTGAGCTTGCCATCCATCCCATAATCTCTCTCCATCGCAAGGTTGATCCCTTCATCTGAGTACCACCCAACACCTATACAAAGGATGCCCTCTTTGTTCACATCAACATACCCAGTGACACCACCTGGAAGCCAAAGGACAGTTACATCCTGCATGTCGAGCATCTCTTCCTCGCCGAAGTAAACAGAGCTATCTGGCAAGCTCCTCTTCTTTATGGTCTCTGTGCACAAATACACGTAAGGCAGCCCACTTTCTTCAGCTGCTGATTCCTCATTATAAATTGGTGTGGCACTCACTTCGAATACCTTCCAAGAACCTGTCAGTTCTGATGGTTGGGTTCGTTTTCTTTGCGAGACAGGTTTTAAGTCGAACTGCACATCGCTGTACCAAAAAACAATGAGATTGCCATCATAACGAATCCCTCTTG
The DNA here is from genome assembly GCF_009389715.1 of Phoenix dactylifera. Taxonomy (NCBI): domain Eukaryota; kingdom Viridiplantae; phylum Streptophyta; class Magnoliopsida; order Arecales; family Arecaceae; genus Phoenix; species Phoenix dactylifera. The sequence continues at coordinate 2,727,018 of NC_052396.1, forward strand.
TACCATTACATCAATATTCAAACAAAATCCAAAAGTGTAAGCAAATTTCTATACTACTCCTACCTGTTGTCTTGGGACCAATTTTTGTGACAACATGGTGGAAGAAAATAAATTAAATCTTTGACAAGGCAAACTAGAGATATTCTTCAGATATTCTTTCTCAACACATTATGAGATGATATCAATTAATCATATCTCTAATTAGAATAAATCATCGATGCAACTATGGATAGAATAAATGAGCATTAGGTCATGAATTTTTAGTGCCACTGGAAAGAAAGATATATAGCATGTCAATGAAATAATTTTATTCATGAAGGTCCGAGCCTGCTTGTAAAGTCTCTTGCTGGTTATAGAGATCTCGGCTTGAATCCTGCCAGCATTTTTTTTTCTTGATGGTAGTGGGGTGGTTGGGGTTGCCAGAGGGTATTAGGGAGCTACCTCCTCTTGTGTAGGCCATTGTATATGGGACTCTTTCCAACCCTCCAAAAAAAAGGTATTTTATCACGAGTCATCAGCTAAGTAATATGAACTGAGTATCTTATGGAGAGTATGAAGGCATTTAAAAAAGGACATCAATCATATTGTTACGGAAATTTTTCTGTCAGAGATATAAAAAGAGATTGGTACAACTTTAAAAATGGAAGCAAGGCTTTGAAAGGATGCATGCATTCATCATTGGATACCAGAATTCAAATCTCAATGATGAGTTACTTTAGTGCAGCTAAATTGATACAGCCAAGTTATTAATAACCATCAAACAGATAGTGAGACAGCAAAATTAACAGCCATTTAGTATCCATAAGATTTTTCGTGAGATGATGTTTAGAACCCATTCATGGCAGTACATGCAGCCTTAGGAAGTTGGATGTCTATTAGAAGATTCAATAGATATCCAATTATGTAATTTATATGCTAACTCCAAGGACACTAACTTGTAAATTCAATTCCAGATTGTGGATTTCTCATACTAGCAATTACTCTTTCCTTTTAAATTCTTGATGTATGCTGCGGAGGCATCAATGATCATAACATGCAAAAGCCAATGCTTTTGACAAGTCTCTTATTTTCCAGTGGGATAGTTCGGAATTTCATAATAAGGTGGTTATACCATCAAAAGTGCAGAACAAGGCTATCTATAAGTGTTAATAATTCCCATTAACTAGAAGAATTGTATAATGTGAGATTCAACGAGTTAAGCAAAAGCATTCCTCCTCAAGGTTTAGTGCATATTCAAGAACACATTTAAAATTTTACATAAACATGCCCTCATGTTTTCGGCTTGTACGAAATAAAATACATCTGGTGATGGTCATGGTATCCCTCTTCAGTTAAAACCAAGAAAGCACAAGATTTAAATTCTTATTTAACAGGTAGAAGAAATATTTTAGTTTACAGCTTACTACTTAATTATCATTATCATTTTTTTGCTATTTTCTTAACTGATTCCATACTAGCAAATGAGCAATATGAAAGGGTGGGAGCGTAGAGTTAATAATCTTATATGTTGGATGTTGGACTGGCCTAGTTTGGGAAAACAGTCATATAATGATAAGGATGGTAGATTGCTATTTCCAGAATACAGTAAAGGATTGTGATTAAAAAAGTATAAACTTACTTCCCATCATTGAGATTAACTGGGCTGACCCACTGTTCTTCATAAACAGCAACCCTTATTATTTGTGTATTGGATCCCCCTTCACTGAATTCAATAGTGTGCACAATACGCAGTCTCTTGTGGCATCCTTTCACTAAACACTGAGCAATAAAAACATGCAAGACACTTGATATTGATCCATTGTACAATGATTGATTCAGAAGAAGAATAATCATTCATATTAGATATTGGGAAACGAAAAAAATTTGGAAATGACAATATAGAAGGTTTAAGAGAATAGCAATCAACAATAACATATAAGCTTTGATACTGTTCTGGTGATAAGTAAAAAAGACAAGCCACCAAAGTTTCTAGATGGGCACTAATGAGTCTTTAAGGTTAACTTTATTAAGGTGATAAGATCCAAGGAAAATTCCATACGAGGGAGAGAGATACGTAGACAAGGAATGGGTGAACATATTGATTTATTTGTAGACATCAAATCTGACAGCCACAAGGTTCCCTAAATTCCATCCATCCACCCACCATGAGTCATCAAACCAGCAAGACACTTCTACAGGTGTGATATAATACCTGACTGGATGGGATTACTTCATAAGGTTATTATGGCCTACAGATCTGGGGTTCACATAGAACATCTATGTGTGCATTCTGAAGACAGCATTGTCTAGAAGTGAGAGGAAGAGTATATTAAGCTTCTAAATCACATAACATTACATCACTATAACCAACAAACCTTGTCCTAACATTGCCACTTGTTCCTATTAAAAGCTAAATCCTCTGTGGAACAAGCTAAAATATGCATAAGGTTTCATAATGCTAAATTCATTTTATCCCTCCTTTTGCCATACACTACTGTCATCACTATAACCACCAGATCTACTCATGTCGTCTATCAACAATGTCATCTACTAATAACAACCATTGACACTGCACCAGTATGGTTATCTATTTATTTATTTTGAGTTCAAAAGTCATACTATTGTCCAACTGGGTGAATGGTTGTGCAATGAAAAAACATAAAATCATTAAAATTATGGGTCTGGAAGTTCCTAATTTGAGTTCCACCGATCAACTTAATTATTTTAGCTTCGAATTTTCTCCTTTGACCAGTAAAACATGTAAAAAAATCTCAATAGTGTGAAATTTTAAATCAAGAGAAATAGTATAATTATGCTTGTCCAAACATAGCCTAAGTAAACATTAGTTATTAGTTTATAATAAATGTATAGTCAGATAGGTTGAGTTAGTCACTAGTTACACCACAAATGGAAACCACCACATGTTACTTCTCATCCTTGGCATGGCTACCTCCAAGGCTTCAACAACACACACTAGAAAAGTTCTTTTTTTTTTTTCAGAAATAACATAACCTAGAATAAATGTAACTCATTTGCATATCATTATATCATATATTGTCTTGAAAGTTATCAAATATATGTTCTATCTTTTAAGTTTCATGGAATGTAGTTTTAGTAAAATTTGAAATAGAGATAAAGATGGAGTCTAAATTAAGGATCACAGAGTTACTAATCGTTTTTGATATTTAAGATTGATTATTCATAAGGAAGGAGCGATCAAATAGGATGTTCCATAGGACTAAAATAGGTTGGACAAAATGGAAAAGTGCAACTAGGATATTTATGAAACTATAGGATACTTGGCAGTTTGAAGCAAAAATTTTATATAACAGCCATATGACTAGGTATATTCTATAGTACAAATTGTTGAGCAGCTAGAAAACAACATATACACAAGATGAGTGTGGTCAAAATGAGAATGTTGAAATGCATGTGTGGTGATACAAGAAAAGATGGAATAAGAAATGAAATCATTTGTAAAAGGTGGAGGTAGCATCAATTGACGACAAATCGAGGGAAGAACGATTTAAACGGTTTGGACATGTATAATATAAGCCAAGAAATGTACCAGTATGAAGGAACGATTTGATACATGTAGAAGTAATGAAGAAGGGTAGAAGTAGACTGAAAATCATGTGGGATGAAGGAGCAAGGAATGTCTCGGTATCTCAAAATATTTTAGAAAGTAATACCCTAAATTGACCAAAATGGAGGAAAAGGAGTATGAGGCCAACCCCAACTAGTTTGGGATTTTGAGTTGAGTTGTATTTTCTATTTTAAGTTGACAATTATCATGTTTATGTTCTTATAATCTCCGTGCTTTCCCTCCTAGCATACATCACCTACCACCAGCACCGTAATGACCAAGTCTTCTTATATCATCAATTAACATTATCATCTACAAACAACAACAACAGCTGATCTTTTCCAAATATCAGCAGTTAGGTTTATCTATGGCAAGCATAGAATGAAGGAGGAAAAAGCCAGATGTTAGTATAGGCACTCCGAAAATGGAAAGTCATCAATATTGCTGCAAATACTTCTCATTCTTATTACTGCTCCCTTCTAGGCTCCTTATATTCCAAATCACATGTTCACTATACTATATCATATACTTCTTTAAGTCAGCAAATCATCATGTGTATATTCTTTTCTTGCCTCTTATGATTTCTATTGTTTGCCTAAGCAAGGAGAACCTTGATTTCAACAATTCTAGCATAAAGTCAAACTGATTCACAGAGATAAGTGCCATTTCTATTCATGTTTGCTCCATCATCCTCCCATAAAAAAAATTATAATGCGGCTGATGTGTTATGTTAACCTACACTAGGTTTGGTCTCAAATCTAAGCACAATATTTTCCAATTATTTGGCAATTTTTACAGTGCCATGACCCCAGTAAACAATCAGGCTTATAAAATTCCTTTAAAAGAACTATCTGCCAATCTCATTAATCAAGCTAATTAACCACCAAATAGTTCATAAACCATATAAGTTCAGGTGGTATTTCAGGCATAACTAGAAAGCAATTGTTCTTTATAAATTAATGCAAAAGAGAATGGTGGAAGTGATAAGTGTTAATCATCAAATTCACATAAACCTGTGTTTGATGACAGATAAAACTTTCAAAAGCAGACTCTCCCACTAAATTAAATAATTATATATTGCTGTACACTCTGAGGATATTTGAAGGTAACTGATTCAAATTCATAGATCAGATGCAGACAGTAAGTTTAGTGAACAAGCATCTACTAAGTCAATATTGCACATCTGGAAAGACATGCATCCATTCCTTTTATCTATCAATTTATGCATTCGCTCATTTTATCTACCTATCCATCTCTTGGACCCTATCCTGTCCAACCAACCCCTCCCCCAGAGAAAGAAACAAGAAAAGAAAAGGAAGAAAAAAACTCCAGTTCCCCCCAACCCTTCTCCAACAAAACACAACTCAACCACCAAAAGCAGCAGTTAAGCCTGAATTTAGGATTTAGCACCCCATGATTCAGCAAACTTGACTAAAAACAAGAAGGTGATCCACATGTATATGCAATTGCAAAACATGTGGAAAGACCAATATGAATGAACTTTCTTAAAATTTATTTCACTAAACAGCTAACCCCAACAATAAATCTGCAGCACATCACATGCATTTATATTGACAACTGGTTGGCCCAAGTGTGCATCGATGTCTGCGACAACAACTGAATACTTACAGCATCAGTGAGAAATATTCACAATGCATGCCCACAAAATTAAGAGATATTCAGCATAAAATATTATCCCTGAGAGGGTAAGAAATTAAAAAACTAAGGGTCAATGGGTCAGATCATAGAACATTTCTAAACAAACAAAAATTACTTTAATAATGTGAGCAAGATAAGGGCAGCAATGGAACTTACCTGTTCAAACTTAAAAGTTGGAGAAACATAGTACTTAGATTCATCATATTCTCCAACTGGTATCTCCACTGGACCTCTAGAATAAGATCCGTCCTGCAAGATGACAAAAAAAGTAAATGACAATAAAATGATGCGCAGTAAACCAACAAAAATACGTAGAAAATAAGGAAATAGCCAAAACCATAATAAGATAAAATTTCTATAGAATTAGAATAAGTACACATCATGGAAGGCACATAATTCAAAAAACCATGGTGACATCTTCTAGGACTAGAACTTACATAATACTATACAAGAAAAATATCAGTACAAAACAATACAGAATTGTCTATAACTGAGAACAAATATTGGTGAAATAGAATGGTGAGAAGATGTCCTCAAACATGCACAGTCCCACATCCTAGCCTTGGTCAAGACCCAAACTCTTCCAAAATCATCTTCTATTATTTCATTTCATCTTCAAAAATCTTTTTGTGTCTTAACTCCTTGGTCCTAGAAAGAACAGAAGGGAGAACCCACGGCTCTAGATCATCTTCAAGCTAATCAATTATTCTTTTCCAAAGTAACAAAGATTGTTTTCAAAGACCAGTAAAGGAGTGCCAAAAATCACACATTCTCACACAAATGAAATGTGAATATCTACAGTGATTGAGAAAATGAGGCATCTCTTCTCCACGCTTGCAATGGTTGAAGTACCAATATGTAAACAGTAAAGTATATACTGATATGGCATGTTACCATACTAAAACATGGTATGCCTCATGGTGCAAACACCTTAGAAACCAGGTAATGTACCATGTGTTGGTGCGAACTGGCACCGAGTGGTGTACCTGTACATTATCAGCACAATAGTACTCCCTTTCACTCTCTCCCCCCATTCCCCAAATCCAACATTCAGTCCCTTCCCGCTTTGCCTCATCTTGCAATGATCAACCCCAGTCCCCCTCTGTACATTTTCTTATCCTTTTGTGAACATTTAACCTTCCTGCATCTCATCTTCATATCAGTTTTCTTGCTTTCTCCGCATAACATACATTGCACCTGACAATAGACTTGCGTATGCATCTACATGTGAGTGTATTTTGCATGGATGTGTCCTCCTAGCTTTTTTTTTTGGAGATGAGGTGTGAAAACATCAGGGACACTTCCAAAGTTGGCTCTCATATCAGCATAATCCTAAGTCCCCCAGATCAACAATCTAATTATTGGTCCAAATAAGACCATGCTAAATAATATGAATCTGCCACATGGTCACTCACCACCATAACATATATGTTATGCATCAAGCCATAATGGTCTATATTTAGCATATTGCAGCAATACACTATGATATAAGTCAGTAGCCTGTTAGCTAAACTTGTCATGAATTATCTATTTCCCAATTAGCAATAACAAAATAAGTATTAGTTAGTTCTGCTTTAAAGATGCTATCCATTTGTTTGAAATTTTTAATCCTAAATCATGTTTGATTATGTCAGCTTGTGGGTCAGGTTGCTTCATACAATGTAATACTAGTGTCAAAATTGAATTCATGGCTAACATGTTTAAATGAGACCTAGGAGTAGGACACTACATATGTTTGTTTGTTCAAATTTGTCATGGTCAAAACATGTATAGTTCTCATAAAAAAGCAATAAAAGCAGTCACGTCCCTTATAAATGTAACATAATGTGCATTCATCTATGTTTGATACTGTTGCATATGTTCCCATGCACATGCATGCTGAGTGTCTTCATTGTACAACATGGTAAAATGTGTATACCTTGCTTACCCCTGGCTATCGTGGTCATGATACACAATACTTTGATACTTTTCTTTAATTAGGGAAAACACAATAAGATCACCTCAAGTTTACCTCTTTGACATCACGACACCCCCTATCTTTAAAATGTCTCAAAGTGGTCCTCCAAATTACTTTTTCATTGCAATCTATCCCTTCAGTCCATCTCCCTTGTAGGTCACCTACAAATGACCAAAATGCCCCTACTAATATAAAAATAGGAGTAATCAAACGGTTTCCCAAAGTTCTTGTATCACTTTTGCAACAACACCGGCCGATCTGATATGATGTTGCCATGTCCATCCACCACAAACTCCGCCTACCTCGGCTGCACTGCACACGCACATGTACTCTAAGCTTGAACTCTCCCCCACTCCATCATCATGCTCCACTTGTCCCTCTACCCTAACCAAGGTCTGCTTAGCTATGCCGAACTGGACCAGTTGGTTATCGGCATGGTTCGTTTTCTCACTTCGAAATGGAGAGAGATGGAGAAAGAGAGAGAATGAGAGAGAAGGAGAGGTCAAGGGAGGCAAGGAAGTTGCAGCAGGTGCAATAGCAGGTGAGGATTCTGGTGTAGGTGATCACATTAGGGGCCATTCCGACCAAGGCATTTTGCCAAGCACTTGAAGGGCACTATCAATATTACCAAGCTTGATGAGGATGCTGGAGGAGTAGACACAGAGGACAATGCCAAAGTAGAAGTGACAGCAAAGAAAGAGGGCTAAAGCGAGAGGAAGCGACAATTCTAGATCATAGAGCTAACGAGGGCATTGAATGAGTGGATGGAGGTGCGGACATGAAGAAGGGGATGGAAAGGAAGGTGTGAAGGACAGTGAGGGAGTAGACACAAACGAGGGTGATGAAGGCACCCTTGCCAAGAGCACAAGAGAGGGGGATGACAGCAAGGACGGGGGGGGGAGGAGGTGGAAGGCACGGGCAAGGGTGAGGTTGACAAGGGCATGGTAGGTGAGGTAGGAGGGGGAGAAGTTGGGGTGAAGAGGGCAATGAAGCATCAAGAGATGGAGGAAGGGGCCAAGGGCAAACTGGAGGGGTAACAGTGTAGTAGGCGAGGCCGACGACAAGGTCGATGGCAAGATCAACAGCGACTGATGGAATAAGTGTAGTAGGCGAGGCCGACAACAAGATCAACGGCAAGATCACAGTGACTGATGGAATAAGAGATTCAAGCATTGTTTCCTACTTCCCATTCTCCACCTTTACTGCACCAAGGATATTTTCAGAAATTAAAAAAAAAAAATTCGGGACTCACGTGATGGTCACCTGACTATTTTACTGAAGCTGGTTAACAGAGATTAATGGAAGGAATAGATTGCAACAAAAAGGTTAGACTTTTTTCATGATAGCAAGACATAATGTCAGAAAGGTAAACTTACAAAGGTCTTACTGCATATTACCCTTTAGATTTATGACTTAAGGTGAAAGGTTGGCACATGGCTATCTTCTTGCTATCATGTGACCTCTCGGAAATCTTACAAAAACCTTGATAATAACACCATCCTGACCCTCGCTGCTGGCAACCCCCAAGAATTAGCCGACAACCTTATTGAGCAAATCAACTGATTTCTTCAACCACATGTTGTGAAAAGCTAAAGATCCTAAAAGCAAATTTTAACTGCACCAACAATTGCGTGGCCAACCTATGTGACATGCTCATCCAGAAGCCTACAGCAATAATTCTATGCTCATCTATAAATTTCTGCTTCCGAGTTATTCCGAACAACTATCTCAAAATCAACTCCAAAATATTCATGTTAATAGCCTTCTTATTGCTCAATGGTTTAACTCACACAACATAATTGGCTATATTCATCTAATATAGCCTCTTGTCATGTGTTGAAGTTTGAAGCCCTGCAACCATCAACTTTGATAACTAGTTCCAGCCCAATAAATACTCTTACTAATATTGATTTACTTAGTCAATGTATTTTATTCCACCTATGACTCATGCAATAAAGGATAAAAAATCTGCAACAATAAATAAGTGTTAAAAAGCAAATACCTTGGTAGACGATGAGCATTAAGCATGCAAATCTAGGAAGCAAAATTGAAACAGTTACAAATTTATTGTGCTTATCACATTCCTAGAAATTGGTATCAGTATCATAATTCATGATTCCAAATCATTGCAGAGCAGAAAAGTTAGACAATGAAAATCCGTATTCACTGGTAGGTAACATAGTAAAATATCTAGCCAGTGACAGTCATCAAATGTTTAAAACGATATGGACAATTATTTAAGACATTTTCAAAGAGTAAGAGAGCAAATCCTACCTCAAAGAATACAAGACCTGGCTCCATGACCATTACATCTTCTTCCAACAATTCACACTTATCAAAGTTGAAGGACTCATAACTCGGAAAATCATAAGTAGCAGGGACAGAGTGTCTGTCTCTTTCATGATCTCTTTCAGCTCCTATGACATGTTGGTGTGTTTCTCCGAGAGGGTTCAAAGGCACCCAATTCGACTTTCTTACGATCTGAGAACAAGGGCCCTCAAGCGGAACCTTCTCGATGCGGGAAAGAGTATAGGCGTCATAAAGACTTTCATTTTGAAGTCCTATTCCAATCGGCTCAATCTCAGCAGTGAATGGTGAAAACACTGCTCCAACACCCTTCCATATGCCACTGACACTACTGGCAAAGGTATCCCATGCTGGTTTGATAACAGGTTCCTTTAGAGAGACGAGGGAAAAGAAGACATCAGAATTCATATAATTCATATGAAAGGCGGCCCAAAAACCCATAATTCATAATCGAGCAGATATCAAAATTTGGATATCTGCATTTAGCTATCAGAAACAAACAAATGGCTAGTTATTAGTTACATCACAGAGCAAAAAATAAAAAAAGCACGTCAGAATACAGCAAGTCAAAAGGGAATCAAAACAGATAAGCTAATATTCATTGAGCAAATCAAGAATTAGAAATCAAACTCGAAGCAATTTTTTTTTTCCTTTGAAAGTGAAACTTGAAGCAAATGGAAAAGGTACAACCACAGAACAAGCAAAAAATAATAAATAAAACAAATAAAACCCGAAGCTACATCAATTCAAAAGGCGATTCAAATTTCCCAGGATTCAATCTTCTTGATATTCCAATTGCGATTATGCAATGTTTTGAATGGGATAAAGAGCTGCAGTACCTGAGTCTGGAGAACGGTCTCGATCTCTATCAGCATGGCGCCGGAGACCAAAACCCTAGAATCGCGTCCCCTCTTCCCAGCGGACCTCACCCTCCTTGCCTTCCTCCTCCTCCTCCTGAGCGCCCCCGCCTTCTCCTCCGCGGCGGCCCTCGCTGCGAGCTCGTTGTCGACGCTCCACACATTCTCCTTCTTCTTCGCCTGGACCACATCCGCTCTCCCCCTCCGCGGGCGCTGCCGGCCATCGGAGGGACCGCAGGAGACGCTGAGGGCAGTGGAAACCCTAGCTGGCGGGAGGAGAGGGGGAGGGTGGAGAGGAGGGCGGAGGCGGAACCGTAGAAAGGAGCGGGGGAGGCTGAGATTACCGCAGGCGTCGACGCAGTGGAGCCGCATGCTGAGGCGAGAGGAAGAAATAGAAGGTAGCAAGGGCTTGCTGTTTAGGAAGAAATAGAGGACGCTCGAAGTCTTTTTTTTCCCTCACATTTTACTTTAGAAGGTTTAGCCCGTCTATTCGAATGAGAACATGCCCACGTATCTGTTCAAAATTAATATAAGTTGTTTGAATTATCGTAAAATATAAATATTTACCCGTTTCCAAGTTTAAGATTCCACATCAACACGCCAGGAGAAGCAACAAAATATTTCTCCCGTTATCGAAACTAGAGACTCCAATTTGTTTGCAGTCTTTGTATCAAATGTGTTGAGCAAAACTGATAAAATATCTTTATATTAATATACATATCTTTTCTTTTCGGGATGTATAATTGTTTATGGAGGCCGTGGAATTTTTGAAGTTATTACATGGAGCATCCTTTTTTGATTTTTTGGTAACTATTACATGGATCATCAATGTTGCTGAGTTAAGACCCATGTTTCAATTATTATAACATCCATACCAATTTATTATTCCAAAATAGATGGTATCAACCTCCAAGAGTTATCTACTATGGAGGTATATCTACTCCTTTATACTATTCAAACGATCCCTTGCGGTGCATGATTACTTTTCTTCGAATGATTTTCCTTTTTTACACTATTTTATTATAAAGCTATACTATATATGTCTGACATGGCACATTATTTTGGTATCAGATCTTGTATCGACATCATTTTGTAACCATGTCAGTATGGCCGGTACAAAAAATAGGTTAGCAACAATATTTAAGTATTCATATTTAGCATATTTTTATTTTTTAATATTTTCAAAAAAAATAAAAATGGTGATGCAATTTGAGATCCAGATATATGTAAGTTATAACTATATGGATAGCCGTTTTTATTAAAAAAAAGAGAAAAGAAAAAAAAAAAAAAAGCTTGAGTAGAAGGTAGGCCGGAATGCAGACCAGAACGAGGATGGGCCTTACAACATATTGTGTCGATGTGCGCGCAGTGCGGCCCGATCAAATCTCGCCCGGCCTACGAACAACAACAACGGGCCCAAGAAATATAAAATTTTGGCATCAATTTAATATTGAATTGATTTAGCAGTTCCTGGTGACCCTACCGAACCCAGTTAATACCTCTCCAGTTTTATTCTTCGCTGAACGTCCGAAAGTTCAACTCTTTTACTCGGTCTTCGAGTAAAAGATTTCAGCGATTGTTAATATACGCACTAAAACAGCACTCCTCATTCGATTAGCACGTCGTACAGCCTAATGTGAACATTTGTTTATTATTCGATTAACCTTGCCCACGAAGCATGCATTACGTTTGCGGAAGCAGCTGTTTGCTGTTCCATCATTCCACACAAAATCCACATCGTTTCTTTCTTGGTAACTATCATATCGACGACGTGGCCCAGTCTACTTCTCTCCCAAACGCGGCATGAATACACCTACCACCGGTAACTCAAACCCCAAACCCCAAATTCCAAGCCTACCTCGTCCTCTCCCGAGCCCTCGCGGTCTTACTTACCCCGCCGAGTTGACTTCGCCCTCACGCAACCCGGAAGCCAACATGCCCTCCGTCTTTAAGTCTTAACCTCACCTCCTCCGCTGGCTTCCCTTATCTCCAGTCTCTCCCGCTCGCCAAGAATCGTGCCCGGGAAACCCCCTATCTTGCTTGAAAATTTCGAGTCCTCAATCCTATTTCCCGTGTTCTCCTCCGTCTCCCCCTTCGTGGACGCGGCCGATGAGTTGGCTGGGGAAGCTCGGGTTAGGGTTCGGGAGCCGCGGGGGGCTCTCGACGGAGGCGTCGTCGGCGATCGCGCAGGGGCCGGACGAGGACGTGCCGGCTCCGGAGCAGGAATTCGCGCAGTTCGGGGCGGGGTGCTTCTGGGGCGTGGAGCTCGCGTTCCAGAGGGTGCCTGGGGTGACCAAGACCGAGGTCGGATACAGCCAGGGGAACCTGCACGAGGTCACCTACGAGGATGTCTGCACCGGGGCCACCAACCACTCCGAGGTCGTCCGGGTCCAGTATGATCCCCGGGAGTGCAAGTACGAGGACCTGCTCGGGGTGTTCTGGGGGCGCCATGACCCCACCACCCTCAATCGTCAGGTAAAGTTTGGATCTTGGATGGGTTTAATTGGTGAAAGATCGATTGTTAATGGTCTGATAGGTTCTTTTATTTTTAATCCGTGCTAATAAAAATTCGATTTTACCGAAGATCCGAAAGGTTTATTGCCCTATGACTGACTTCTTTTTACTTGGAGTGCTAAGAACTGAAGTACGAAATAATGGATGGTTGTCATCCCATTCATGGTTTCCTTTTTAACTTGTATACACTAATATTTACTTCTACTTTTGAGAATATGTGTGTGTGTGTGTGTGTGTGAGAGAGAGAGAGAGAGAGAGAGAGAGAGAGAGAGAGAGAGACATCTAATGAAGTGTCGAATGCTTATTAGAGGTGGTGCTCTGTAAAGATGTTGCCTCCGTGACATTGCATCATAACATATAGAAGATAATTGATAGGAAACAGATCTGCAACCAAACAGCTCAAATACCTTGCATCCATTCTTTGCATCTTTTCTATTTCTTTCTTCTTGCTCTGTTGTTATTGTTATATCCAAAAGTTGATTAACTATTGCTGCACAAAAACTTGACCCAAGTTTTCATTTTCTCATGATGCATACTCCAATAGTTGCCCCTATTGTTGTTTTTTATATAAACTGGCAATCTACACCAAGCCGACTTTTGTTTGGTACAATTTAATACCCTCCGTTGGTCGACTATCAGCAATCCTGATATCATCCACTAGAAAACAAAATTCGGGCAACTTAGAATTATTTTCTGTCAAGGCAAGCGATATTCTTAAATTTTCAATATTTTGTAGAAAGTGACTCCTCTAATAACTATGGTCTTAAGCGCTAGACTATATTATGCGAAATCTTCTATTTTTGCAAGCTGCCTTTTTAGAAGCTTGGCAAATTTTAAATAGGAAAAAAAATTGTTGAACTTTCTATTGCATCGTAAGAAGAGAGGAGGCTAATATTCCCAAGGATAAGTCTATGCGGCGCTTTGGAATCATGTCGAGAAAGCTGGATGGAGAATCTATTCGACTGCTAGTTTCTCTTATCATCCAAAACTTCTGCTACATTTGAGGCTACCTATTGTAGGACCAGGTTTGCATTGCTCTCCAATCTTTGGCAAGATCCAACTATTGCTTGAAGACCCATGTTCGGCTCAAAGCTTCAAAGGCTGCCGAGGCACCAATATCCTTTAGGGAGATAGAATTGCAGGTCCAAACTCCCTAGGCTGGAGATATACCTCACCTACAGGTTTGCTTGTCTAGATAAACTGAAAAAGAAAGTTATACAGAATTAAAACTACTTGGGTGTGGGAAATTAAATCTAAACTAAAGGGTGAAGAAGGACAAATTGCATGACCACTAACTCAGAGTGTTGTGGGGAAGGAACAGGGCGAGAGTTTCCCTTTGTTCCATTATAAAACCCTTGAGGAAAACCAAGTTATTCTATGCCTATAACTAAATGCTGAATTAAACTGTGCAGAAAGCTAAAGGACAAAGGCATAGAATTTCTTGAACATGTTGATGCCTTGGCTGAACCTCTTGAAGCACTTTCAAGCCTTTTTCAGTCTCCAACCCAAGCGCACCCCCCCCCCCCCCCCCCCCCCCCCCCTTCTTCCCAAAAAAAGGGAGGAAGAAATCTTAGTTTTCAGCTGCCTTAAGTAGGCAAGCGTTAGTCTCTTTGCAAAATGTGATTGTGTGAGCTAGCTAGGGCCTACTTGTTGAGACTACTTGATGGTTATGGCCTCTAGGGGGATGGGGGCTTATATAGTGCTACTGTGGGAGGCTGCACTCGAGCATATCCAATATGGAACCAATGAAAATGTAGTAATATGGAACCAACGGAAAAATAGTAAAATTGTGTCAAATCATGTGAAAAAGACCTAAGGATAAACTTTAGGGAGTTTGATGCAAGTAGAAAAAGTAGTAAAATTGTGCCAAATCATGTGAAAAAGACCTAAGGATAAACTTTAGGGAGTTTGATGCAAGTGAAGCTCGAATCCTAATCTGTTTATAGGGTTTGTGCCCTCAGATCTATATTGGCAGTAGGTGAGATGCTGTCTGATGGCTAGAGGACCATAATCAGATTGGACCAGGCTTTTATAGGTCATCATGTTCCATAAGATGGCATCATAACTCCTGTTGAAAGTGTACTGGCAATGGTGTTACCACCTTTAGTTTTCTCTAGTGGGCTTGGACCAAGTCACCCAAAATAATGGATGCAATAGTGCAATCCTTGCATGGTATTGGTTCTCTTTAATAACATTAATGCCCAGGGTGTTGTTATTAGAGGTACCTGGCCTCTCTTTGGAGTGTCAAAATCTGGGGTCTTTACACCCATGTCTCTAATTCATGCATCGCTTCTTAGCGGTCATTGTTAATCTCACATTCCCTAAATAAGGAATCTTGCTACCCTGTTTTGGGAAGAAGGTCCGGTGGTGGCCGGGCCTAGGTGATCCACGACAAGCCGTCGACAGCAGGCAGCAACCAACGGTAGCTGCGGCGGCCAACGAGGAAGGAAAATCTTGGTTTAGCCTGAACAGAGGAAGGAAAAAAAACATCTTTGTTAGCTTCGATCGGAGGAACGGGGGAAGGGCTTACCGGCAGGTAGTGGAGATGGAGGTTCTTGGCCAAGGGGTTCGGTCCGGCGGGCTAGCGGCGACAGCATTCGAAACAAGGGGAAGGAGAAAAACAGGGCCGTCGGGAGTCTAGAGAGGAGAGAAAAGGACTTCGGTGGCGGCGCTTGGCCAAGGCGGCACCCCAGTCATCAGAGAAGGAGGAGGAGAAGGTGCTCGGTGGTGGTCTGATGCAGGAGAAGAGGGGGATTTATAGGGAGTTTTCGAACGGATAAGCTCGGGAGTGAGGGGATAAGCTCACGGCCGTTGCTCCACTGCGATTTTTGTGGAGTTGGCCACGATTCCGTGGCCTGATCTCTTCGAGGAAGACCTCTGTTCTGGTTCTTCCTTTGGCATTGGACTGAAGTCGGTTGGGCTTGTCGACTTCAGTCCAATATGGTCCATTCCGGGCTTGATCTCATAGTTTGTGCCTAGAGGTAGGTACCAGATAATTTGTCTTCTGTTGTTGAAAAGATTTTGATGTCTCCTAAGGGGGAAGAGGTATTTTGTTTGTGTGCTAACATCGCCAATGCATATATCAAATCTGGAACGAATGTTTGCAGTCAGTTAATGTAAAAATAGAAAATAATTGATTGGTACATGGTATTCTATTTTTCTAATAATAATGTCTTGTGTTATCTGGCGTTCTATGTTGTTTGTACTAACAATTAACCTTTTCATGAAGATCTGATTTTTCTTTTCTTTTTTTATGGGTAATACAAGCATATTTGATGGAATCATGGGTTGCATTATGTCTAGTTTAGCACATGTCATTCATGGCAACTCAAGTGTTGTAGTTACAATCAAGAAGTGGATGTATTGAATAGAAGGGCTGCTACTTGGTGTGTCGTAGGAATTATGTAATCATGTTGAAGATTTTTTTTCAATATGGAAGCTTCGAAGCTGTTATTGGTTCATTTGGTTCAATATGGAAAAAAATCAAATGGAAAGCAGATTCCTATCGACCTGGGTGCATGAGGTTTCTTCAACAATGCCTTGCATTTTGTGGTCGTGTACTTCTTTTTACAACACAACAGAGTGAAGTCGTGGAAGTTTACCCTGGTCTGAAGTGTAAACCTGTACCTGTCTGATGTTGTTTACATAAGAGCTGCCAATCCAAGGACTTTATATATGATAATATTATATTTATTATAATAATTTTGTTGGTGGAGTTTTCAGATGAGAGATTAGTTGCAAATATTAGTTAGCTTAAGGGTTGCTTGCACCTAATGTTCTTGTCTTACCAACATATTCGATCCAGTTGGATAACTTCTGCCCTTGATGTCTGTATGCAGGCAAATGATGTTGGTACCCAGTACCGGTCTGGAATATATTTTTATACACCAGAGCAGGAAAAGGCCGCCAAGGAATCTCTTGAGAACCACCAGAAGGTCATGAATAGGAAGATTGTGACAGAAATCCTTCCTGCAAAAAAATTCTACAGGGCCGAGGAGTACCATCAGCAGTACCTGGAGAAAGGTGGGCGCTTTGGTTTTAAACAGTCAGGAGCCAAAGGCTGTAATGACCCTATTCGCTGCTATGGTTAAAAATAAAGGAACCACGAACACCGTTTGCCGCTGCAATACCTGGTCGTTTTGACTAGTTAGATCTATTAAAGTTTTATGTTTCGTATGTAATGTACCTGAGTCTATGGATTGTGTCCTCGTGATGCATTTAGTTTTTGAACACATACGGCTTGTATTTATCCATGCGCATTCTTATGGTCTCGGATGTTACTGTTTGTATAGCATGATTCCACATTTGAGTATGCAGCATGATTCCATACTGAGATGCCACCTTGGAAGGTTGTGGATCAATATCTAGTTTGTCATTACAAAATTGTCTGATGGTTGTTTGAGTTGCTGATTCAGGAGTTCCAATCAATTCTTCAGGGATATGTACTGACTTTAGCTTTGTTGGGCCAACTGTGGTACTGACTGTCCTAGCAAAAAAAGAAACTGTGGTACTGCCCCATCGGTTCTCTTCCAAATCCTTAAATAGGGTTATTTCTCCCTTAGAATTCGTCTCGGTTTCCATCAGTCTCATACTACCTTTTTTTCCTGCTAATATAACGATCCTGTGCTTGTCCTCGATGGGACTTTCCAGCTGAACAGCCACAAAAACGTTAAAGCTATGAGTTCTTTACCGCTCGAAGCATTCTGAATGCCCAAGGTTGATGTTATAAATGCCTTCAACCAAGTCAGCAGAAAACCTCGAGCTTTGACGCCATCTCGGAATCTTTTTGTTGGAGGGAAGTTTATTTATAGTCAGTGCTCTGAAGGAGGGAGCATTTTTCACCAAAAAAAAAGAGAGGAGTGAGCGTGTGTAAAATGAGACTCGTAACAGTATACAAGGAAGTTGTGTTATAATGGTAGAAAATGGTGGTTCTATATTTATCACCTCAACCAGATGCAATCCATTGGCACAGTAATGTAGACTCAAAGGTGATCATGCTTGTCAGCTTGTCACAGCTCAGGACGTGACCCAGAAAAAACTAGCTAAAATATATTGTTTGAATTTTTTTCAGGCGTAATATAAATATTCAAAATTTATTTAATAATAATTAATATAGGACTAAATATATGCTCATACGAATCCTCACATACTCTTTCCATTTAAACTCGCCAATCTATAGTCACCTTAATGAGCCCATGATGCAATATCTCCTGACCCATATGGGGCTGATACCATTTATTACAACTTAGAACTTCATAAAAAAAAAAGACTATTTGAAATATATTATTTAAATTTTTTGGTTTTATATAAATACCAAAGATCTACCTAGCACAAAATAAATAGACACGGATCCTTACAATGCTAATTTATTAGGCCTTAATATTCAAAAGCTTAATAAATTAATAACGTTGTCAAGAGAGCAACGTTTATTCTGGATCCATCTTGAGCATTCATGCTTCATAACTCGGCATAGATGTTCGAATCCCTATCAGATGATGCCTCCACTTTGGTAACTTATTGCTGAATGCCACCAAATCTTTTAATAGAAAACCAATGAGATAAGCAGCAGGCCAGCATGTTATAAATAATAAGCATGCATATTAAAATGACAATCACGCAATGCACCAATATGATGAGTTCAATACGCATCCAGATTTTGAAATCCACGCTTCGACCAGTAACAGGGACTGATAAAAGCTTAAAGTCAAAACTGAAATTCCATCAACTGGAAATTAAAATATACAACTAGACCCTGAATTTTTTTGCAAACTAAGCAGCCGCCGTCATCTACTCATAAATCCAAGGGTGGAGGTTGCTCTCCCAGTTTGCGATGCCTTCAGGGAACCACAAAGCAATCTCCTTCCTTGCACT
Source organism: Phoenix dactylifera (assembly GCF_009389715.1). Taxonomy (NCBI): domain Eukaryota; kingdom Viridiplantae; phylum Streptophyta; class Magnoliopsida; order Arecales; family Arecaceae; genus Phoenix; species Phoenix dactylifera. The sequence continues at coordinate 2,745,748 of NC_052396.1, forward strand.
CTCAATTGAGTCACTCCCATGAATAACATTCCTGTACCAGAATATATGATCCCTATGTCAGATAGCTTTTATAGACCGAGATATAAAAATTGTAAGAATATAAATCAATAAGCATTTACGTTAGAAAAGAAAACACCATATAAAGATAGAGTGCATAGTTGACGGGAAACTTCCTAGTACAGTGTTTGGAAACATGCATTGTCGCTGCTTCTCATAACATCCAAGGAAAAGAAACTATTTCCAAACTGCAGTATCTTATCACCAAATGCCAACTGCAACCTCTTTGCATAAGCATCGATTAAATTACGAAGAAGCATTTTTAATATAGTCCTACAAAGTGTAGCGACATATAACAGTATAATAGTTATAGTACTCCTAGGGTTCGCAACCTGTGGGTAGCGTTGGCTAAAATTTTCAGACGCCAACTTGACTATAGCAACAGCCAGAAGGTGTAGCAAACACGAAATGTACTAGCTCAAAAACCACAATGTGCACCAAAATGGATCAATGTAAAATGTAGTTAATAGCAACATACAAACTGTTCTGCAAATGGATAAATGCAGGTAATATCTTGGTACCTAGCAGATCAATATGTGTAACTTTGAGGGACTCCGTACAATTATTCTCATATTACAACTTAAGAACTAATAATTGTTATATAAAATGGGAAAGAACATAAAAGATGAGGTCAGCAAATTTAGAGATGTCATTAAAAATCCTTGAAAAAACTGAATAAGCATCATGGAAAGCATACTGCAACATACATGGTTGGTGCAGGAACGAGAGAAAATAAGAGATTTCCAAACATACAGAAGCTATCATTTCCTTTTACACCATCTATTCCTTTCTTCTCCTTCAGTCATCTAGCTTCAAAGCTATAGAGAACACAATACGTAATCACGATACGGGAGGTATACAGGAGTGAGATCATGACAAGATGAGATGATGGGTCTTGTAATGATGCAATAAAGAGATGCCCAAAATGTGCAAAATGTCCATGATGGGGGAAAAAAAACCTTCCCGCTCTCTTCCTAATCTTAAGCACAGCTCTAGATATAAAAGAAACATGCGACAAGGTGCGTCTCCAAGTGCTTTAAGCAGTACCTATCAAGCAGCATTAACCAGGAGGCAGACAATATTTTTTAGGAGTCAAGCCATACCCATGGTGAAATTTACCTCATTACGGCCAATCATACAATAATTACATAAGTTAACCATATTCAAGCTCCCATGCACCATTAACACTCTCGAGAAACAAGAATAGATACAAGCTTCTATTGTGACACAAGAAATACCAGAACCACCCGTACAAGGTTACCTACATATGCAAATTGGATAATCAGACTGCATATAAGCAATGGAAGATTTACATGACCAATAATACTGACACCACACCACCTTGCAGATGAAAACACTAACCAGAATAGAATTGTTGTCAAAAATATCACATCATAATGCTCCATAAAACAAAATTCAATATATTAAATACATGATATTTATAATATATAACCAACTGTTATGAACTGCTAATCTGAAGGAAACCAAACTTAATTTAAATCAAGAATCAATAAACAACATAGCTATCTAAGTTATCATAACCCTGATGCTAACCTATTATCATCATGGATTACCCCTAAAAGAGAAAACCATACGGTTCCTATATTATTGTGCTTTCTAGCAGACTGTGATATGGATTGAAGTTGATTGAATTGTAAAAGAACAAATGGTCACCTGCCGATCTCAATGGCGAAATCGCCACGGATGGTGCCCGGGGCAGACTCTGCAGGGTTGGTGGCCCCGATGATCTTGCGGCCGGTCACGACCACATTCTTTCCCTCCCACACCATCGCGACCACAGGGCCGGATATGATGTACTCCACCAGCCCAGGAAAGAAGGGCTTCGAGGAGAGATCGGCATAGTGCTTCTCAGCAAAGGAGCGCTCCACGGCCATAAGCTTCAAGCCTAAAACAAGAAACCCAACGCATCAAGATTCAACCTTTCTCCTTTAAACAACCAAAAACACACTAAACAAAATAGCTATAAAAAAATCTCATGAAAAATTACCTTTCAGATAGAAACCCTTCTTCTCAAATCGGCTAATGATCTCACCAACCTGATCAACAAATTATATATACAAATTGACCAAAAAAGTTCTTTTCTATGAACGCAACAAGGAAAAGACCGTTCAATCCGATACCATAATCGATGAGGTGGATAAAATCGGAACTTTTCTACCAGCACTTGCACATCTAAATACGAGAAAAATAAGCAAAAAAAATCGGGCAGAAGAGATCAAAAGGGGAATCGTTACCAGTCCTCGCTGGACGCCATCGGGCTTGATCATGATAAAGGTCTGCTCCATATCCGAATCCTTTCGTTTCCCCTGCGACGGCGCTCAAAAGAACAAGAGCCCTCCGCTAGTCTACTTGGGAAATGGAAAGCGGAAGGCTGTGAAGGAGCGAGAAAAAACCCCCAGACCCCCACCTGGCCGGCATCGCGGGCAATTATATTACGACAACATTCCTTGGATTCCAATCCAGCGGTCGAGACAGCCTGGTAGAATGGGCCGCCGGATCCCATTGCATGAAACTCTATAATGGTTATCATTATTTTATTTTTTGATACAGCTATCATTATTTTATAAATGTACTTGGTTGAAGCCGGTTGCATGAAGAGTCTACAATGGTTACCATTATTTTAGTTAAAATTATGATTTTTTTCACGATGGTATTTTAAAGAGAATACAAACGCAAGTAACGGCCGTCAGTAGCCCGTTATAACGGCCGTTTAGTATATAACAATAAAGTTATAACGCCTGGGCCTGGCACCACGACGACCGTGCGCTCACCGGCGGATTCGACGGCACGCGGTCCTGCTTTATAAATAGGGAGAGGCGGCGAGCCGAGCGAAGGGAAGAGAGAAAGCGAGAGAGCGGGGGTAGGGTTTTAGGGTCTTGGGCCTGGGTCGATGGCGACGACGAAACCGGCCTCGAATGAGAAATCGTCCGGATTTTTTCGTGACTACGGTCAGCCTTCTTTCACTTTCTTGAATCCATATCCGTCTGGATCGATCGATCGATCGATCGTTCCCATTAGGGTTGGTTGCTGAGCGGCGTGTGAATTTGTTGCAGGCTGGGATGTGATGCTAGGAACCATCGCTGCCTTATATGTAATCATGGTTCCCTACACCAAGGTTGAAGAGAGTTTCAACGTTCAGGCACGTTTCCGAACCCTTGATTTCCGTTCTCAGATTTTATCTTTCTATCGATAGTGTAGCATAGAGATTCCTATGTGAGATCCGAACGCATTGTGGTGCAATAGAATGACGACGAACGCTTTCTTTCGCAAATCCACGGGTTGGGCTGGGGTGGGGGGCGGGGGTGAGGAAAGCCTCTTTTGTTTCTTGTCCTCACTTACGCCAAGGGCAAGAAAATCTGGTATCTGATCCATAGTTGTTCCACTTTAAGGCTCATTGGATACCGATCGTTTCCTTTTTCTATTCTAAACCTAATCAACTCTTCAGTCGATATTAACTGTTCAAATAAGTGAGAACTGAGAACAATTTGACATCAATAAAGAAACAATTTCTCTATAGATTTTTTAGGTATTCTAAGAAAAACCCTCATTAGTGGTGATCAGCTATTTCTTGATACTGCTCATGGGGATGCATTTGCAAGGGAAAAATCAAGAAGTCATACGGACTTCTGCAAAGTAGCTTCTGTGCAGTCAAGCCATCAACCACTGATGTTGCCGTTTCCTTGAGAACCCATAGACGGCAAAACTCTCTTAATATCCTTCTCCAAATCTGTGCTTGTTCCAGATAATATGAACTTATCGAAGATTTATCGATAGTTGATTGGTGTAAATACTTCTGTTCGATTGTTTTTTCCTGAAATAAGTGAGACCACTGTTCTTGAACTGCAACCTAGTTCCATCATTTGTTCTCTTGTTAAACCATCAAAATCCCACACAATAACTTGACAAAATGGGAGAAACAAGAAAACATCCATAAAGACTTCCTATACACTGTTAAACAAGACACTGGGCCAACAGTCTTTTTGCATATCTGTCCTTCGGGAGGAAATACCAGTTTTAATCATAACTAGCTTTGTGTTAGAGACAAGTAAATGTATTTCCTACAAGGGAAAATTAATGAAATAATGCTTTTTATCAGAATCTAAAAGTTGAAATATTAACTAATTCGTATCTTTTACTTGTCCTAAACTTTGTGCATAATTTGCTTATATTGCTTCCCCTTTTAAATATCTTTTTTAATGTCAAATAAACCATCCACATCCTTTTTGAAAGAAAGGCTCGAAGTTTCTTTGTTTGCTAATAATTTTACAGTGTTGTTTTTTTTAGTACATGAATTAGAATTGTAGATTGCAAATCCACCTTTAATCATCATTATTTTGGCATGCGATTTGAAGATGAATATTCCAACTGGTGCTTGTATTTGTTCGTTCATCAGTTTTTCAAGTGATCCATTTGTGGAATGCAGTGCTTTTTTTTTCTCAGAAAAAAAAAATGATGCAAAACCAATGAGTTCAGGGTCCATTGGTACAATATGATGTCAGTAGAAAAGCAGTTGCTTAAATCCTCATAGATTCTTTTATGTCTGTTCTGCTGCTGTAGTTGAGTCTTCTTACAGTATATCTGATGTATTTGTTCGCATGTGCTATTTCCTTCCTTTTTATGAACCTTTCATCGGTAATAGGGTTCTATTGTACTTCCCTGACTGCTGCTATTGGCAAGGTTGTCTCTATCTGTTCCCCACCTCTTTCCTTACTAATGAAACAACATTTTTAACTATTTAGCTTTTGTGTACATATCCTCCTCTATCGGATTTACTTTTCTTGTCTTATTATACTCACAGTCAACATTTCAGTTAGATGATGCTTTATTTTTCTTTGTTTAGGCAATGCATGATATGCTTTACCATCACTGTCACATTAAGAATGTAAGTTTCCCGCACACATTTTGCTTGCCAGATATTTGAGATCCTTCATGTGGTATTAATTAGTTTTGTATTTTGCTTCTAGCAGTACGACCATTTGGATTTTCCTGGTGTTGTTCCTCGCACTTTTATGGGTAAATTCTCTGCTCTTTTTGAAATGCGGTATTGCATGGTGGTTTGAGCATGCCTGAAAATACAGTGCTTTAATGAAGCTTTCCTTTTTTCTTTTACATGTTTAGGGCAGAAAACTTTATTTGTTTATGCACTGCTTTTGTATATTAACATTACTGCCTATTCTTCAATGTGGTTATACTATGAATAACATGGTTATATTATGATGATTTTGCAATTTTCAATTGCAAAATAGTTTTGATGCAAATATTTTGGCCGGTCAAGTTTCTTGTTTAGTTACTAACCATTTCAGTTCTTTCTGTAAGTTGTATGGGAATCAAAATGTCCTAAACACAGAGCATCACATATTAATCCTATTTCTGCTAGCAGTTGATTTGCTCTCTCTCTCTCTCTCTCTAATACTTGTACCTTCATATCTTTTCACTGGGTCAGCCAAAACCTGATTGCTAGTTTTCTACATTTTAGTAGAATCGCTCAGGCCGGACTACATTATTCTATCATTGCTATGGTTACTTAATTGTAACCATAGGCAATTAAACTCATCATGATCATCATCATCGCTGCCAGTCTTTCCTTCTGTAGGCTACCTCCTCTTCTGCTACCGCCTACCGACTTCTTTATATCCTTTTTCCCAACCTCCATCCATTCCTCCTTTGGATTTTCTCCTCTTTCTTGATTCTCAAACAGAAATCTAAGCCCCACTTGCTAAAGCAACCTCATTATTGTCTTCATTGCACATTCTCATGCCATCTGGCTTATTGTGAATTCCCTTTATTATTGCAAGAAACCATCAAATTCTCAGTAGTATAAGGGGCTTAAGACCCACAATAGACTTTTTCCTTTTAAAGATCTTTGTTTTCTCTCAAAGCTTTATGAAACATATCAGTTATAGGAGGAAACATACATAAAAGTGCATCAAATTATTAGCTGGATAACTTTAATGGATATCCAATTTCGCTTGTTTTATTCGTTATGGTAATGATATTCCAATTGGACAACTGAGAAGTGATGCTTATTTTGATTGGACTTACCCTTTGTTGAACTGCATGGTGCTTAATTGAACCTATGTTGGTTGACCCATGTTTCCAGTTACAAAAATGTGGTCTCAATCTTGTTCACTCTGTGCGAGTGTAGTTCCTATTTAATAGGAAATTGTGGGCCTTTTAAGAGCATTATATAATTATATTATCTGCTTTTAGGTAAAGTCAAGCATCCCTTGGCAAATGGAATATGTATATAGCAAATTAGTCCACTCGACATCTTTCTGGAAATGATCAAGCAGTGCATGCTCTTGGGATTGTTGATCCCAGGTTGCATTCCGCATACTAAATTGGATGTGCTTTCAGGAATGTTGGCTTTAAGCACATTCTTTTCAACTTTCAAGGGTTTGGAAAGTAGCCAAAGTTGTCTACTATGTGAATTTTGGCATTTGGCTTTAAGCACATTCTTTTTGGCTTAACAGAGCTTGACCAGGTTCACATGTGCTGTGCAGTGCGATGAAAAGTTTATTTGATGTGCTATAGCTAAGATTGATCACAACTACTAAACAAAACACTTACTGTGTTTCTATTTGCTGATTTGGTTGGATGAAATTGGCTGATAGAGTTAGGAATAGACCCTTTCAGGTTTTGTTTTGGCTTAAACTTTGCCTAATCTAACATTGATTTGCATGGATAATGCCTTTTAGATGATAACTTATTTTGTCAAAGTTTTGAATACTCAGTTTTGGTCAGGCTGACTGACTTCAGGTTTTGACAATATCACTTTGAATTCTGGAGTTCTAACAAAAAATTGTTTTAAGTTCAAAAAGAAAAGTCATATTTAATGATGGAACAACCTTGGTTATTTACTATCATCATGTTAGGGTTTTGCTGTAGTTCTTTATGAACATCTAAGTGATGCTGGGGCTCTCTGTGAATTACACCTTGTGAGTACAAGTCAAAGTTTATATCGAGTTTCTTTTTTTGCACAAACAGTTGGTGTGCTGCGATGTTATAGACTGAAGGGTTCTTTTCTCCTATGTGGACAAAGCCTTTAGAAGCACCTTTTGTCTGCAAATGCAACAATACCTTAAAGTGGCTTTAATCCTCTGTAAAGGCAAGGACAGCTCTGTTACCTGAAGAGAACACCTCAGAAGCTATAGGTGTATCTTTAAAATGAGATTATCATTAAGGGTGAACATTTGGCATGCAGATGTTTTCTTGAGCTCAGCCTGCAGCTCTGATATATTGTTTTGAGATCAACATGGGTAGCTTGGTTCGAGTTACATGTATTGATAATTATCAACTCTTTTGTATGTTTCTTAATTTATGAATACCCTCATAGATCTCTTTGTATGTTTTATTTGTTTTTTAAAAAATATGTGTCATATTGGTTGTCATTGGTGTTTTATTTAAGAGAACTGTAGGGTAACCTTCCTAAGATTATAACTTAAGATGGGCTTTTGGTGTCAGTTCTTCATTATGTTGCTAAAATTTAGGAACTGCCACCCAGGTGCTTCTCTCGTATCAATTTGCCATCATTGCTGGTGCTACTGATGTATTTTCATGTAGGAAAAACTCAAGTCTTAATGATGTTTACATTATATAGTTCTGTCATCCAGGTGCACTTCTTGCATCGATTTTGGCATCACCAGTGGTGTTCCTTATGCAGTGTTTACACATGCCAAAGGTTTACAGTCTCATTGCAGGTATTTCATTTCGTGTATAGAAATGAAGCATTTTCAGCACATAATATCCATAAATCTGCATACTATATAGACTATAGAGAGGTTTAAATGAATCATTTAGCATTACATTAGATGCATTACATTGAAAGCTGTTGAAACTGGGTTGCAATTCTCATGATGCTGTATGTATTGAAAATCTAATGTCTATCTTATTTGGTAGTTTATGTCTTGTAGCAGCCTATTATGGTGGCACACTACCATCTAAGGAAACTTTGTTGCTATTTTGTAATCCCTTTTCTTGTCAACTCTGCTTGAATTCATTACTCTATAACATACACAAACGCATACATACATACATACATACATATACACACATATGTACATACGTGCTACTATGATTCAGATTCAACATTAAGGTTATGAGTTATAATTGCCTGCTCCAGTTCTGTTATGCAACAGAAATTATTAAAGGTGGGCCTTTCGCTCTGCCTATTAAACCTTGTCAATCCTAAGCTGGTTTCTGACTAAGCTTAGTGGTTTGGCAGAAGTACCCACAAGCCTGGCTTGTTATAAGCCCTTGTCGTCGTCGTCATCGTCATCATGCTTCTAGACAAATACCCATCTGATATATGACAGCGCATTTTCTTAGACTTTGTTATCTCTGATTTTATTCCCCTCCACAAGAACTTGATGGATTTTGATCCTGCAGCTTGTGCCATACTAATGAAGCCCGTGGCTGCATGGGGCAAGGTGTGTTCAAAAGTGTACTGGTAAAGTATGTGGAGGCCTGACATGTTAATGGCTGAGATTGAAGTGTAATACTTTTGTAGCAATTTCTCGATGAGTGAATTTAATTTGTGCCATTATTAAGAAAAGACATAGAAGTTTGAATACGCAAGGGGTTTGTTTGTAGGGTTACATCTGACAACTGTTTTTAACTTCTGTATTTTAATATGTAAGGGTTACATCTGACAGCTGTTTTTAACTTCTTCTGTACTTTAATATGTAACGACAATCTATAAACAATCTCCAAACCATTACTCAAAAAGAAAAGAAAAGAAAAGTGGATGATTGAATGTGAAACAATTGCATATGAAAGTGGTTTTTAGGTATTAAGGTTTTAACTAATCTTCAATAAAGGGCTTATCAAGGTTTACCTTGCTTCATGTTCAAGGTGAATTTTTCAAGATATTCATGTAAATTATCAATATAGGTGTGTGAACTGAGGCATAAACATCGCATGGAAGGGGCCAAGCAAGATACTTGCCTTGCACCTTTTTTCTATAGGAACCACATGTTTGGTTTCAAGTACATTAACAAGCAATGTTAGTGTAACTTGAGTCTTAATTATATGAGATGTTTTATCTAGATGCAGGCACCAAATATAATTATGGAGCATGTTGTTTTACACTTCACATAAGCACTAAGACATGGTCACACTGAATACAATTGAACATCTACGTGGCAAAATTTGTTTTAAGAATTCAGTGTGACTGGGGCATGAGACATGAGAGTATATGCTTCATTACCTGACTTGCTTTTCATTTTTATATAAATTTACATGAATCTCATGCCTTGTGCCTCAAGATTAATGCCATGACTTATTGATATTGAAGGGCTTGCATAGCACATGTTTTATATGGCAGCAGTTCCAGCCTTCATTTCTTAACTTTATATTGCTCAATTTCTTCTCAAATCAATTCATGTGATGATACATTTAATCAGCAGGACTTTAAGCTGTCATTATTTGTTTACAAATGATCTATCATGTTACGGAAAACTCCGTCATTTTTATTATTCTCACTTTGCCCATATAAAAGATTATAAAATCAACTAAAAATATTAGAAGTTTAAAGAAAATCATTACTATTATGTCTGTTATATGTTGGTTTTGCTCTCGGAAAATACCATGTAGCTATGGAGATCAGTTGCAAATAAGTTCTTATTACTTTATTCAATGCTTGTATAAATAATCTTTGGATTCTGAAGGAACTCTTAGATAATTTTTCTATTTAGAAATGATTCAAAAATAGATGGGTACTAGGTGTTAATCTATGCATGTTCTTCTGTATCAACACAAGGATTATGAAGTTAGAATGAGGTAGGTTGTTTAGGCATGTTTGTATTGCTTAAAAAGTGCTTTGGGACTTTTAAAGAAAAAAGCACTTCTTCAAAGAAAAGGTGTTTGGTAACATTGTTTGAAAAGTGCTTCCACAAGAAAAAGAAGTCAAAAAAGTCCTTTTAGGGGAAGTTGGAAAACCAAGCTTTTGGTTTCTCCATCACTTTTTATAAATCAGAAGCAACACCAAGCATGCCCTTAGATTAGCATTGGTTCTTTTCAGATGGATTGGTTGTGCTTTTTTTGCTAGTGGGGGTTAGGCTTGTGAGTAACAAAGATAGAGAACAAGAGTAACTCATTGAAGCAAGTAGTCAAGTAAGTCCCGACGAGATGTTTTGCGGGATACCAAGATGGGGTACAATCCCAAGTGTCGGGACAAGACCATCTGGTCATCGTCTCAGCATCCTGATTGGTACGTCCTGAAACATCTCCTATCTCAAGTGTTGGGACGGGGCAGGACAACGACACATCTCGTTTCATGAGAATACCAAGATAGTCCTGTTCCATAGGATTTAAAAACCTTGCATTGAAGTACAAGTGTTATTTTCACTTTCCCCCTTTTTCTGTTTGGGTTGAAAATTTGATTTGTTAATCTCTTAAATTCTTATAAACTGCCTCGAAATCTTTGGTCTTTACAAATATGGTGCACTCATCACTCGTTGTACAACAAGAATGTTAGCATACATAAGTAAAAAATCAACTTCCTTTCCATTTCCATAAGCATTGAAATTATGTTATTCTTTTGATGTTTCTGTAGGCACAGTCAAGTTAATAGGAGGAGCTAGTGTTCATCCTAAAGTACAATTTTTATTTATGATAATTGGACAATAAATTATCAATGCTAACCAAACTCTTACCAAATATATTAGTTTGGATTTATAAAGTTTGTAAGTGTTGTAGCCCGAAGGACATCAAGTTCCTTATGATATCTCGTCACTGTAATATCACATGGTTTATACTTCAAACCAAGGCTTGCTGAATTGATACTGTGACCCATACTAGTTAGGCACCTGATCGATATGATATAATACATACCGTACTGACATATGGTAGGCAAGAGTGTATTGGTCAGGTGTCAGTTCAGCCAAAGGTCCATTTTCTATTTCTTATCTTTTTGGTTTTTTAACTTTCTTAAAGATGTTTGAACTTAAATGTAGGGTTTCTTTAAGTCTTTTTTGTTATATGTTTCAATTTTTCAGTCATAATGGTTTTGGGGTACAGGTTGTGGTATGCAAAATTAATAAATTCAATGAGATAAATTAATAAACTACAGCTTGAAAATACTTATATCAAATAAATATAAATTAGATTGGGTGTATTCGTACCCGTGTTGTATGAATTACCCGCTTTAGCAAAAAAAAAAAAATAAATAAAAATAAATAAAAAATAAATATAAATTACAACAGATACTTTTGTTTAGTCTTGTGCGGAATGTCCATTCTGTAATTTTGTTTTCTAATATGTACATTATTTTTTAACAAAAAATATTTTTTATCAAAAATAAAATGAGCAACAAAAAATAAAAATTCGGCATCAGTGTGTAGATCTCACTAAGATCAACAACATATAACAAAATCTTGTCAAAATATAAAATTTTGGATGATTTCCTCTCATTTTTCTATTTTTCAGCTATTTTTTGTGCATGAAAAGGATAAAAGAGAAGAAGTGAGGAGAAATTTGCTCTCTCTAGCTTGATTCTAACATGAATTGGGCTCCCCTACACCCTCTCCCTCTCTTCCTCCTCACTCACATCATCCAAAACACTCAAAATGACAGGAGAAATGTTTAAGAGATCCCTTTTCTCCCTTGCTATCAGTTCTTAAGCCCGAACCTGCAGGTACCAGTCAGAATCGCTCAAAACCTTGCAGAGCCGCTACCCTGAATTGAGAGGCCATGCCGGCTAGTTTCCTGGCCGGTTCAGTATGACATGCCCTATCTGCGTGGTTCAGGATGGTTCAACATTCCATGGACTCTAAACTCCTAAAGCTTCTATATGGATGAGAAAATGGTTTTTTATCTTTTGCATTTGTTCTTTATTTCTAACTGTTAGCCCCCTTGTTTTTAACTAGGCAATTTTTTGTACCAAATGCCAGGTCCCTCACATTCTATAACATTTTATCTTATTGATGATCTCTTGAACATATGTGAAAATTTACATGAATGGGTTCAAATATGCTCAAATATAAAAACGTTTAGTATTGTCCATTAAACAATTTTTAGCTTAAACTCTATCGTATTTCTTTCTGCTTGTTGCATTTGGAACACGTGACTGAGTTATGTTTTCTTTCCAACTGTAGTTCGATTGGTGTTAGGTTGCATCATATTGTCGACACTACGATTTTTTCGCATTCAGGTATACCTTTCATCATTCTTATCTAAGTTCTGCATTCCCTAACAAGATATGGTTATTTATTTAAAGTCCATAATCTCTTCCTTTTCATATTTGGTGCTTCAGTACTTATCTTCCTCATTTCATAGATGCATCTATTTTTTTGTTATTCTGGTTTTAAAGATTCATGATACAGTTTCTGTAGAACGGGAAAAAACTTTTGACTTCTTATCCAATATTTCTACCAAGTTTTGTCTATAGAGGGTAATGATCATGTTGAAATTGTGTAAGGGCATCTAGTCTGTCAAATGTGACAACATAAGTACTAGCTCTACATGTTTTGACTTGGGCCATTTTATCATTAAAATAATTATGCACAGTATGTGAATTCTCGCTGTGTGCGCTCAAGTGGCAATATTCTGCAATGCTTGATGGCATGGAATTCTTATTCGACCTTAATTGTTATAATCTTGAATATATTAAATTGAGGTTTATATTTATAATTAAAAGATTGAGCTCAATGTAGTTTTATAGAAAAATCATAGTTCTCAATAAGCTTTGATGGTCATCATATCCCCTTGTGAAGTTATTTTTCTTTAAACTTTAGATCAAGATGAATAGGTGGGAATAAATAATAGACACTCATTTCATATGATACATTATCTCAGCTGATCAGGTCATCCAAGAACTTAAATTGAAACATAAGGGACATCATATGTAGCTAAGACTGTAAAGGGTTTTGTGTTGCATTTTTGTCTCCTAAGTGCTCTTGTGATGGGAATGATGTTGCTAAAAATTCTGAATCCTTTTCTTCTTTGGATGAATTCTGTGAAACCTCTTTTTCGTCTTTCGTCTTCTTAAGCTAAAGATCTAAAGTCTGAATTTAGACTTAAACCTAGCTTCATGGTATCTGTTAGAAGCCTGCCTTTTCTCTTGCCTCTACAGTTAAATTCTCTCTCTCTCTCTCTCTCTCTCTCTCTCTCTCTCTCTCTCTCTCTCTTCTCTATGGCTTTCTTCTTCTAAGGGCTACCTTATGCTAGTTTCTGCAATGTGCTCATCTTTTTACCTACCTACTTCTGGAGGGTTCGAACGTAGGCAATAAAAATAGGAAAGCCAGACAAATAAGAAATAGAGGGGAGCTTTAAGAATTGACATTTATTGCTTTTGTTCTTAGATTAGATGGATAACTGTATGGACAGGGAATTTTGGAAAGGAAAGGGATGAAAAAGAGAGAACCTTCAGGTGAAGGAGAGGCAGGGAGCTATGGTGCAATGGTGGCCTATAATTGATGATTTTGTTTTTAGTCCCTTTCAGAAAACTTTTCTATGGCCGCCTTTAGCACATGAAACATCTGCAGAATTGATAAGTATGTTGCATGGAGTTCCTTTTCCCACCAAAGTAATCGTTCGTGCATATTTTTCTTCCTGTTCTATGTCTATTTGCAAGGCTTTCACATCTACTTTTTTTTTTTTCTATTTTTAGTTTCTTAGTTATGCAATCATATGCTATCTATTTGTATTTGTTGGTTAAGTTGTACATATGGCTGAGTTCTTTTCAATCTGAGCAGGTTAGAAGAAAGTTTGGCTATCATGTTGAAGCATTCTTTGTCATTTTAACAGCTGTGCAGTTTCACTTGTTGTTCTACTCAACACGCCCTCTTCCAAATATGTTAGCTTTTGGTTTGGGTAATTACCTTCTTTTGTTTAATTGGACTTTCTATTCTAAATTGGTGTTATTTTGTTGTAAAATTATGATGTCTGTGTGCATTATGTACAATGCCTGTTCTTAAGGCAAGCAAGCATGAAAATGCTTAGCAAATTTCCAAGCAGTTAAATTTTCGAGATTTCATTATGTCTGAATGCATGACTGGAAGCGATCAAACTTTAATGAACAATTTGCTACTACCAAGACAATGTGTACCTCTTATATGTGATACGGCCATCAGAAACTGATGACAATAATGACTGTGATTTGGGCCAAAGCGAGCAAATCCTTATACGCAAGACTGTTGAATAAAATTTGCTGGCATGCATGATGAATGCAATCACTTCTTGCCTCTTTCTCTTCACCCTTTCATTTCATGAGTGAATTAAAATTCCTGACTATGTTGTATTTGATTTTCAATTGAGTCACATTAAATATAGGTGGTTCACATGATTTGTGGATATCAAATTGAACAGTTTATCTTTGTTCACAAGGAAATTTACATGCCTAACAAAACTTGGTTTGGTTTTGCGCTGAAAATTAGATAATCAAATGTTAGTTTGTGCATGATATTTTGTGAAAGATTGGAGAAAAGTGTGTTGTGATAACTTGTCATAAGGAGTTTTGCTTTGTGCTTGTGGTATCATATTAGAGGCGGTAGGGGTGTAAATGAGTCAAACTTCAGCGAGCTCAGGCCAACTTGAGCTTGGCTTTATGGTGAGTGATGCCAGCTCAAGTTTTACTCAAGCTTGTCATAGGCTGGCCAAGCCAAGTTCTAGATTGGCTCACATACATTTGAGCTAGCTCGAGCTCGGCTTATCTAGGCTCGGGGTGGTTGCAGACAAGAAAATGGTGAGCGGGTGGCCAGTGGAGGTGTGATGAGGTGGTCATGATGGTAGTTGGGTGGAGGCAACGATGAAGAAACGACATTGAAGGCAGCATGATGGATAGAGAGGTGGCCAGTGGTGTGACCAGCATCGAGGGTAGGATGATGGACAGAGAGATGGATCAGCAGAGGAACCAATGACAAGTTGTCTATTGCATGGTATGGCGACCCATACTGTACCGGACGGTACTGGGTGTACCGTACCGATTTTTGGTACGTCAAAAAAATTCTGTATCGTACCATATCGACACTATGCTAGTGTGGCACCGGTATGGTGTCCGGTACCGGTATAACAAACCTTGGCTATGGTATGCCCGTACCGGACCAGTCCGGTCCCGTTCGTGCCAGTACGGTATGGTGGTGGAAGCGATACAGAAGCGTACCGGTGCAAACCCGGTTCGCACCAATATGCCTACTGGTACCGGCTTGTACCGGTGCGAACCAGTCTAGTTCGCACCGGTACGAGTGCTCGGGCGCGGTTCCAAACCCGGTTCACACCAATACGCCTACCGGTACCGGGCTTGTACCGGTGCGAACCGGTCTAGTTCGCACTGGTACGAGTGCCCGCGCGTGCATGCCTGCGTGAGCTGGAAACCGCGTGGGCGAGCGCCAGGAACCGCACCCGCGCGCCCATGGGGAACGGCACGAGCGTGCTGGGCAGCAGACAAATTTGGCACCGGTACGAACTGGTCTGATAGGCCACTGGTACGTCTACCGGTGCCGGTTCGACGAACCTTGTTTCAAACTTTTTTGTTGATCAATCGAACAAGCGCATAATGGGCCAGACATTTAGCTGAACACGAGCTGCTCGTGAACAGATTGCCCGTTGGCAGCCTAAGATGGGCTTAGTTAAAGGGAAGGCTGGGTGGTTCACTGTATTCTCATGGAAAAGATGGAAAGTTGATTTGGATGATGGTTGTAAACTCATGAGTTAGCTTCCGAAAAGGGACAGAAACTTTTTTTAATTTACATTGTTTTTTCAAGGATGCCAACGAATCTGCATTTTCATAATATAGAAGGCTTCAAAATCTATAATGGCGTAGATGGATACACATGCTATATTCCAATTGTCCATAATCCACTTCTAAATTTTACTTTTAAACAATAGGCTTCCAATACCATGTAATCAAGTGAGCTTCTACCATGATACTTATCCTTTTTTTACCTGTGTATTCTGCATTTTTTTTTCTTTTCTTATAACTTGAGATCTCACAGGATGTCATGGTCAACCACTTGAGGGCTTTCAGCAAGCAATTTGTCAGATATAATAATGTAGAACAGAGTCAGACATGCATACTAATACATATATGGTTGTAACTAACAATCTTGTTGATATGTGAAATTCCTCGATTAAAGAGTCAGTGAGATATATTCTATCTTTTATTTCATTTTTAGCATTCTTTTATGTGCTGTTTCCAGTGCTTGGGTTGTGACTTTCAACTAGGTTCCTTGAGATGCTGCACTTTTGGGAGAGTTGTAAAATTACTTTCTATAACCAGAACCTCTTTTTTTGAGGTTTCTGACTTTGCTACTTTTTTTTTTGGAGGGGGGGGGGGGGGGGGGGTTCGGCTCCTACATATTACACATCAAGAAAATGGACGAGTAGTTTGCCGTTCTATTTTAGTCAACTGCTTTAAATGTTTACCATGCCCTCTTTTCAAAGAAGCGTTGGCCTCCTTTTGTCCTGCACATTTATAAAACTTAAGGTTGTATTATTGATCAAAAAGGCCTCCTTTTGTCCTGCATTTATAAAACTTAAGGTTGTATTATTGATCAAAAATTGACATAGACTTTTATGATCTTCCACTTGTTAGGTTTTTTTGTTGACAGCACTCTGAACAAGCACTTCCATGTAGGATTAGTATTTATATGTACTTATGTTTTGACTCGAATGCTCCTGAACTCTAGCTGGAAGTGGTATACGAGAAGACTTTATTTTGTAGCTTTGAGATTATTTGCATTTTAACAAACTTGTGATAGTTTTTATTAAGAAGACTGAATTATCAACATTGAGTAGGTTAAATACAGTGCCAGAATTTATTAATTGCTAACTAATTCTCGAACTGGTAAATTGTTGTTGACATGCAGTTAACTTGGCATATTCTTTCTGGTTTAAGGGAAATGCCTCGGCAACTTTGAAATGTTTGGTATTCTTCCTTCCATATGCGTATCTCTGAAAAATTGTTTATTTCTGTTGTTTACACTTCCCTTTTTCTGAATCTAGTACATGGCAGATTTGATTCATTGCTGGAAACATATCTGATATGTGTGTGTGTATCAAGTTTGATAGATGCAGATTTGCTTCTTATGATAACTCTTGGAAATTTTGACATTTAGGCTGGCATTTATTTTGGACTAGAGAATGGGTCAAAACAGGTATGAGATTCATAAAAATTATAATTTAGATGTAGATTCTTTTGTAACATAGGTTAGTACTTAGTAGATTTTGAAATAATACACTAGACAAGCACGGTAGTTGCAAAAGGAATAAAAAATTTTGTGGGAAAGTGATAGGATGGTCTGATCATATTAGCGATGTGCCAATATTGATGCTAAAGAGGTGAGAAAGGATTTGGAAAAGTTTGCATGAATACTAGATGTTAAATTTGATGCTAATGAATAGCCCTCTGTAAGTGCTGGTGACAGGTCTTGTTAAATATGATTTTCCTTGTATGCATAGTCATGTTTTATATTAATGAATTGTATGTCCTTTGTACTATTCCTTGCAAGTGATGTTGAAGATTGCATGATGCTGATGAGTGTTTTAGACTTTAGAACTTGTAAGGGTTGATGTCAGGTTGACAGTCATGGACTTCTTGCTCATTTTTTTGTGGATCATCTTTTCAAGGATTCCAGTGCTGCAAGTGCCATGCCTATACCAGATGTGTCGTGCCAGCAGGTGCAAGCATGGTATAGTTGCTATATGACTTGACTGGCATGGTACTGCACTGTATCATGCTGGTCTATGACCAGCATAAGTAGGGCTACTGGTTCTTTAACCTTTTGCTGTTAGGAATGTTAACAGTTTCTTTTCTAATTTTTGAAGCGGTTAACTTGATGACATAATTGTTTCTCATCATGAAGCAGATGTACAGCTATTTCTCAGTTAGAATGGATGTAAAATTGGTGATTACAGGTTTTGCATTCACAATTTTTTTTTGCATTCTTCGTGTTATATAAAGTATAAGTTTGAGAAGAAACCAAAACGTATATTCCATTATAAGATGCAACAATCTCAGTTAGGAGAATCGGTAGTGAAAACTAATAATAAACTTTTGGTACCTAAAGCAATGAATACATTCTTATTTTTTCAGTTCTTCCTACGTTTCTTTTATACCCTTTTTTTTCTCCTCATATCATAAGACTAGTCCAAAATATTTTTTGGAAAAAAGAAAAACTTATGAAAGCTTTTACATGTTTAATACAATTGAATGAATTGATTTAATTAATTTGAATTTTCTGCTCAAAATGTAAGAATAGTTCTCAGAATAATATTTTTCTGCATTTACTTATTAGAGCATATATTTACATAATAAGATGCATCCATAGTTTGCCGTATCGCCCATACAGGATGTACTGGACCGTATCAGGAGAAAACTGGTACGAAATTTAACTTCAAGTTGGTACAAGCTCCGTACCATCTTGTACTGAGGCGTATCATCTCGTACCGAAGTGTATCGACATGTACCGTAGTGTATCGTTCCATACCGTCTTGTATCGACTTATATTGAGGTGTACTGATATAAAAATTGAGAGAAATGGTTAGAGAGTTGTTTCGGTATAGAGGTGTATTGTACCACACCGAATCAATAAGGTATCAATACGGTACCTGGTACTGAGATTGCGGACCTTGGATGCAACAATCTTAGTTGGAAGAATATGAAAGTCAAGTGCCAGTTGCAAATTGACCTTAAACATGATATTAGCATAAGCAATGAGAAAGAGCTAGGATATAGTTTAAGACAAGTTTTTATTAGTTGTTCAATGCTAAAGGGAGTGGATCAAGGTCCGCCATACCGGTATCGGTCGGCGTACTGGTGGTGGCCCAGACCAGTACGTATCGATCCGCACCGGTCCCGTACCGGTACGATAGTCGTACCGGCCGATTTTTCAATGAAAAGCTTCCGGTACCGGATCCCACGCTGATCCGGTACCGGTTCCTGTTTGGACCAGTTTGTACCGGCCCATAAGGGCTGGTACGGACCGGTACGGCATACCCTGGAGTGGATACCCTTCTAGTTTGCTAGTTATTTTTGCTTTTTTGGCTTTTCAACTTCTTTTCATTCTTAATATTTTGTATGACCTTAATTAACCATAGCATATATGTGTCCATTAAATAAAAAGGTTGTTTGAAATAATGGCAGTAACATTCCTAGGATAATTTTGATTTCAAGAATTTAATTCTTGGTGTATATTGGTGCATATCAGCCATATTGTATCAAGACATGGTATGTACCTCACTTTTGTTGTGCCGGCAGTCTTGCCTTGTGCTGGTATAGTACCACACCTTTGTAAAGTATGTATGTAAATGCGTACGAAAATATGAAAATAGCAATTCTTTTGAAGCGCCAAGTGTTGTTTAGGGTCCTTTTAGGCGAGACGCATTGGAGAGTAAGATATAAAACTATTCTTTCCAGACTTTTGGGTCTTAACAAGGTTTGGTATAATATTTATGAGATCTTAAGATTTTAGAAAAATTTTAGCAGTTAAGAGTTCAATTTTTACCTACCACAAGAAATTTAAAATTTGTAATGAATTGAAGAAATCAACTTTTATTCGTAAGGAATTTCAATCTATGAACATTTTTATTGAACTTTATTGGGTGGTTGTTCTTTACGTATGTGTAATACCTTGAGTAAATGGAAAATAAAAAGAATAACATGATATTTACTCTTCTTTTTTATTTAGATAAAAAGAATAGAATGATGTTTGTTAGGATTTATTTTTTGAAAATCGAGCATAAATGATGGAAAATTGAAGAAATTAGGTAAGACTGTAAGAGTCATCTTGAATTGCAGTACAGTACAATCTTCGGTGATTATACTGCTGATTTCTAATAACCTACTTGCATTTCGAGTGTTAATATGCATAAGTTTTCAATGTTATATGAATTATGTATTAAACTTGCAATAAAAAACTTTAACGCACAACGATTAGGATGGCCAGGAAACTTAAATCAACATACGTACCATATTATGCTAAAACATAACATTAAAACAATAAAATATGGAGGAGAGAGAGAGTGCAAAAAAGAATTTTGTGGCTGAAATAGGTTGTACCAGGGGTGTATCTGCTGTACAAGAGCATCCTGTACCACCGGCCATTAACACCTTCATGGCTGATCTTAAGCCAGGATGAGAGATCTGGAGGGTTGATGTTAGGTTGACAGCCATTCATAGAAAATATGTCAAACTTTGATATTGATGGCCCCAAATATTAGAATAAGACTTGATGGTTGTGGTTATGGTATATGATATGATATGGACAAGCAGATTAATCCTTGAAATGAAACTTTTCAAGATGAAAAGAGACAGTTGAATTTTTTATTCAAGTAATTTGCTATGCATGGATGCCTCGCACATGCATTCTATGTAAATTTTAATCAAATTAGTGGTTTAGTGGACTTGTCAGATTGATCTCTTCATCAAGGAACTATGTTAATATGTTTCAGTTTTTGCATGCAGACTTTTGCTACAATTGTATTTAGATGTGATACAATGCTTCTCTTTGCACCAATTGGCATTGAACTTTTGCTGGTATGTCCCTCTACATTTCTTTTCTCAGTTTTGAACATTCTACTAGGAAAGAAGGAAGCCAAATTGAATGAATTTGAGTGTTTGAGTTTATCTTTTTTTTTTTTTAATGCAGGAATCGCTGCATGTGCTTAATTATTTCAACCGATTTCTTAAATGTTGATCACCCATATGAACAGCTTTTTGAAAATTAGGATTGTCCTCATCAAGTACACTTGCTTATTTCTGGATTAGATGTTGACACATATGGACCTCTTTTAGAAAAGTAGGATTGTCCTCTTGATATACGCTTGCTTATTTTTTACCTCAGGAGGGAATTTAGATTTGTCATACGAAAGTTGTATGCCAACTAATTGAATGCATATTGTGAACGAGTCTATTAACTTTCAGATATTATGTAACATTTATGCTCTTTATATTTTCATATAAGCATGTAAATTTTCATCGGAAATGATTAGCATGATTAGCTTAAAAGCAAGATAAAGTGGTTAATAGAATCTTAAAGTTTTAGATTTTTGGAGTTTCCGTCTTTCTTTGTTCATTTATTTTCTACTTTCTCGGTAAATGGGAACTTATGGACCCACAACTGACATAGCTACATTATCACCTAAAGGGTCTCATAGTCTGAAGTGCTGCATGCACTCCCTGACAAGACATAAGAATGCCTAGTACCATGGTGATATGATATTTACTCATTTAGAAGTTCCTTATGATGCATAATGGTAGGAAGCAAATGGGTAATATTTGTCTCAATCAACTGTAATGTCATAGCAGCAGAAAAGACCAGGTGGTTTTTAATATGAAATGACATCAAATGTCATGAGACTGATTGTATTCACATTTGATATCTGAGATGAATAAAGAAAAAAATCCAGAACATTTACTAATCGGTGAACATTGGTAGAATGGCCTTTAGAAGTGTTGTATTGCCAAAAATGAAGCTATATCATTTCCCATGGGTCTGTTTACATTTCATTTCATATATCATTAGATGTGAGAGAATTTTCTTGCTGTAAACCTTCAAAGTTCAGAGCAGAATGAATGGTGTGACAAAGATTACTGTCTTATCAGCTCCTTTCGGATTGACTATTTTTCTCTTCATATTGGATTACTTAGATTTATTCATAACTCTGTCTGTCATATTGCTATTGTATTTGTTTTTCTTTCTTTTGGCTGTTGATTTCTTGTCTGTTGCTGTTGTTTGAAGTTGTGAAATTCTACAGTGTAGTATGTTTATTGAAATTCGAAGTTTCTGACTTAAGCAAATCTACAACAGAGCAAATCTATTTCACTATGGAAGGCGATGAAATGCTGCATAGCCGCTGCTCTTCTATCCATAGGTAAGTTTATTTCATAAAATGAGTTGAAAATTTTCCATCTTAGAAATTTACAGATGGTATATGCTCATTATTTTTTTCATTTTTGATATTTTCAATCATTTATTTCTCTTTCCAGGCTTTACAGTACTTCTTGATACAGTAATGTGGCAGAGAATCGTGTGGCCAGAACTGGAAGTTTTTTGGTTTAACTCCATTTTAAACCGGAGTTCAGAATGGGGTGTATCCTAAGAAAAGAATAACAAAAAGTTATAGCCAATTCTTCTAATAAAATTTCTCAAGAACTACCATATAAGCTATCAAATAATTATATTTTCCACTTCTATATGATTTCAATGTGTGCTACTTTATAATTTGATAATATACATGAACTTTCAAGTCCACGTTAGTGAGGGTGAGCCTTGGTGTAATAGTAAGGTTGCTCTATTTTGATTTGGAGTTTAATGGTTCAAAACATGAAAATAGCCTCACCACATGCATGGTTAAGGCTATATACATCTAATCCTCCCCAGACCTCGTAATGGTGAGAGCCTCATGCACTGGGCTACCCATACCATATCATATCTTTCAAGCCCATATTAGTGTTCGTAGCATGTTTATAGACAAGGATAAGGGACTGCATGTTAGGTGCTGAGGTATGTGCTTTTAGCATGTGTGCTAATTTTGTGCCTGCATTATGCAAGAATACATGTCTTGTGCATTTATGTTACTCTCTATAGCTGCTGATATCTTCAAATCCATTGAAACTCATATTGCTCAGAAGCATTGGTTCTAGTCAAATCCTACAATTTAGTCAATGTTTTTGGAATATCACATTGCCAATCTTTTGTTTGTACAGAAATAACTATTTTTTTATTATCAGAAAGAGTCTATCATTTCTTACTACGAAACACAATACGGATTTATCTATAAAAAAATTGATGTCCATATAGAAAGCTTTTCTCTTGAAAATTTTGTTGTCCGCTTCTGGGATGAACATGTCTAGTACTGATTTCGTTGTTTAATATATTGTGTGAAAGCATGGATAAACAATAAATTTTCATTATAATATATTACTACATTTATTGGCAATGATCACAGCATGGTGTTATCAAAATTTTCGGTTGCCATCATTTTGTTTACATGATGAAGAAAGAAAATATTTGAGGATCAGGCCATCTTATATCGTGCATGTATAGGTCGGGCTGGAATGGTTTACAAACAATTTTAACATGTACCAAAACTTGACCGGCAATAGCATAGATGTTTTCATCAGCCTTCATAAGATTATGTAGTTAACATACTATGACACTGGGTTCCTTTTTTTTCATTTGGCATATAGGGTATTTTTGTTTGCTTTCTTGCGGGAAATGGATGTTTCTGAACACTCTAACATGCTTTTTATCATAGCTAAAGGCTTATTTTGATTATTGATAAACAGATCTAAATATCTGTGCTACACTATCTAAGGAAGTCTAACCACATACAAATGAATTAATTCTGTATCGCAAGCAATAACAAAGAATAACAGCTAAGAATTTAGTGTATAATTTTTTAAAAAAATGCTTATTTAAACCAATAAGACAATATATGGGTGAGTAATCTATGTAATGAAGGGTACAAGCTGAAAAGGATGGTGCAAGTGCACATGGATATGCCTTCTGTTCATTTCTACATTGTATGTTAAGGGGCCTTCCAAAAGCAAGATAAGAACTTGAATTTGGTATAGGTAAAATTGCAAATTTGTTCGGGGAGAGGCAAAACTTGACCTTTTGGAATGAAGAAAATAGGATTGGATGGTTTGTCTTGTCATGGACTTAGAGATGAAAGAAAAAAAAAAGAAGAAATAAGAAATTGACAGATATTAGAGAGTATATAGTCACTAATGTGAGGAAACTGACACAATCATAAAGGTATATGTTTTTTTTTCTATTTTCAGTTGTTTAATAAGCTTGATTACATCCAAACTTCTATCTTAGGCTCGCTAATGTATGTATATGTATGTAGATGCACACCAGCTCCTTAAATGTACCAGCTGTTAGTCTGGTTGAAAAATGAGGAGGCAATAACATGACTGTACTTTATTTTGAAGATTATCTCAATGTTTAGGGCTGTTTGTCAAACATTAGATGACTAGTAATATATATTTCTGCTTGATTATTGCATACAATCAATGTGTACACTGATCTCGCATGATAAGTAGCCATATGACCTTGTGTGCAGCAAGAGCAACAACCCTGGACCCATGCATTGAAACCAGCAAGTTTAGATTATTTCTTTCTCGTTTAAGTGTTTGTGTATCCTTCCTTTCATGGTCTATCGAACTGGGCTGAACCGCCTGATTTGGGCAATGCCGAGCCGACCCGGTGCGAAACTTGCAGGAATGGAGCCATCAAGGAAAAAAGAGCTAGAGCGTGACATTGGTTGAGGGATAATCAAGTTGAAGCAGCACTTAGCTGTCTTCATTGTCTGCTTTATCCTACGAATTTTTGTAATATCCATCAATATGATATCGATACAATGTGCAGCACATGGGTTTCATAAATTATGTGACCGCCGCTCCATCAAGATCTCTCCGACGGTCTTATTTTGCGGCCCATTATCAGTGATGACCTGCATGACATTCTCCTCTGCTACTTGATCAATCATTTCCATCAGTTTGAGGATGTACGCGACGTTGTGCACCTGATCAGAAGCATCAACCGACTTGTGAAAGACAGTCTTGGTATCACAGTATGCTAGAAAATTGATGATGCTCTGTCTGGTAGGACTGGTCCAACCATCATATATCACGGTCAGTTCATATGTGAGCCACTTGCTCTTATAGAAGGCAATCTATTTCTAGCTCTTCGTTACTGTTAAGAAGCTCATCGTAGATGTTATTCGGGCCTGGAAGATTTACACCAGAACCAGCAACCTGTATGGCGGAAATGACAAACCTTTAGTACGTCTTGTTTGCCACATTTGTTGGGATGTCGCTGAAGTAAAACCAATATCCAATAGCTCGCCACCTATTCTTCTTTTTATCCTTCTTCAATAATGAGTCAAACCTCTGTTGCTTTAAATCTCTACTGGAAAAGGCATATGGATCTAAATCATGAGTATGAGGGCCCAAATAATGACTGAAGTGAAATCAGGATCCAATAGCTCACAGAATCGGAGCCTGACTCGTAGTACGAGGGCCCAAATTGAGCCTTATGCCTGGCTACCTCATCTTGCTGCCACTGATCATCTAGACTCGCCTGCATTGTGGCTTGAATCTGTGCCCCTCATCATCCAGAGCGGACGCCTCTTCTAACTCCTTGGAGTGATAGGAAGGTGGCTCTGCCACTCGGCGGTCCACCTCCGCTTTTTTCTTAAAAATTTTCTTATTCGTTGCTCTGAAATCAGCGAAGTACTTCTTCATCAGCTGCCGAACATTCTATGGGCATTTCCGGCACATAGATATGTCAGGATAACCACCAGCTAAGTATTGCTTCAATCTAGTTACTCCTTATTCCTTGAACTCTGTATTGCACCAGTAGTACTTCTAATAGTGCTGGCCCAAGAGCATTTGCCCATGATCCCAGCCAATGTCACGCTTTGGCTCCTTTTTTCTTAATGGCTTCATTTCTGGAGGTTTATCAAGTATGCCAGTTTACAATTATTTAAAAATAGCAAAATTTTGTTGCGACAAAAATAATATGTTTCTAATTTTATATTTTTTTAATTTTTATTTATTTTTTTAATCTAAAAATATATTTTTAATTTTAAAAAATTATATATAATTTAAAAATTAAAAATTTTTATGTCAGCATGTAGATCGTCTATAGATCTACATCATATAACAAAATGAGGCCCAATCAAAAATTTTGGCATGATCTTTTGTTATTTCGCAATTTTTGAGCTATTTTTTCAAGCCCTCCCTCCAAAAAAAGGAGGAAATAAGATAGGAGAGTGGAAACACATCTTATTTAGCGTTGGATCTTTCTTCTGATAGCTTGAATCGGTGTTGTTTTTGGTATATTTGGAAAGGAGAAGCGGCAGAGAGAGCCATTGCTTTCAAATGCTGTTGGGAAGGCCTTCTTGAGCTTTTTCCACATCCAAAGCATCAGGTGGCTCCACAGTGTCAACCCGGTTTGGAACCGAGTTGACTTGGTGTGAACCGGTTAGTTCGCACTTGAGTCTGCACCGAACTATCTGGTCGTTAAGGGACCAATTCCGGTCAGTTGGTAGAGTTTCGGGTATCGGCCGGAATCAAAATTATAAGGTGAACCGACTCGGTTTCGCATCAGGTCGGCTTGGCATTGCCCGAATCGGGTGGTTCAGTTCGGTTCGGCAGACCATGCTTACATCTATCATTTGACCCATCATACATGAAACTTGACAATGTATGCCTGACAGTATTCGGCAATATGTTCCCCTTTAGGTGAATTTACTGATTGCTTCTTTTCTTCTTTTTTTCTTTTTTTTAGTGCCTTGATTTCATTAGATGTGACCTTTGTTTCTGATCATGATTGGAGTGTCTCCTAAATGCAGACTTCCGAGATGGACAAAGGAAAAGGAACCTTAAAGAGGAAATACTTTGAAGGACATTAGGGGATTAAAAGAAATGAGTACATGTTGTTTGTACTTCCTAATAATAGTCAAACTATCATCTGGAACTGGTAAAAAAATATTAACACCTGTTTTTGGATCTCAGTGTGAGGCCATTGATTGGTTCCAATTTTGATTTGTAGAGGAATTTTCTTTTTTTTTTAAAAGAACACTTTCACTTTGACTTGGTGCATGCTACTAGATCATCGATACGAAGGGGAAGAATAGGTTATCATACTTGTGGTTCAGAGCTAGCTTTAGGTGCTAGCTTCTAATATTTGTTGAAGTATTTATAGATGGTAACGTCAAGGGAAGCATGGCAATTATGAGTGAATACTGACAGGATATGCATACCTTGGTCTTATGTAATCATGAGTATTGCAGAAGAATGAATGTGATAGATCCAGAGTTAAACTTCTCATTGGATTAACAGAAGGTTATGCACAAAGATCTTCCAAAAACTTTTCAAATGACAAGAAATGTGGGTTTCAGTGGATATAATATGTCGATGAGGTGTTTACAATATACCGTGGAAAAGAAAGCCCTATTAACAAGGCAACTTACTTTCAAAACATAGGTTTGCCAAACTGCCCGGTTCAGGCAGTATTGAACTAACCCGGTGCGAAACCGGGTTGGTTCGTCATTCATAATTGGTTCCAGCCCCTACCGGCCGGAAGCTGTCTTTTACCGCTTGGAACCGGCCGGTTCGGTGCCGTCGGTTTGCACCGTGTCACCCGGTTTTGAACCGGGTTGGGTATGGGCCACCTGCCACTGCCACGGTCCGATGCTGAATTGGTACGAACCGTATCGGGTACCGACCGGTACGGGTCCCGGTATCTGATTCGGCGGACCTTGTTCAAAACACTTCAATATTCGTTCAAAAAGCTTGGCATAACTTTAGGCAATTATCTTTTCCTCCTAGAGACTGTATTTTGCTGAGGGGTAGTAGAGAAGGACATCTGCAACAAGATCCTTTAATCGTGTAGGTAGAACAAGACTTGAATATGTATTGCTGGAGTTGACCTTCCTGAGTAGGAAATTAACATGGTAAGAAGTTCATGATGTCTTTGTGGGACATACCTAGTTCATTTGTGAATCATTGCCTATCTCAAATCAGTAACATTTGTAAGTTATAGTTGTGGACATCAGTACAAATCAGCATAGAGGGACTCTGTTTAATCAAACAAGAAGAGCTTCAGTTTTGTTGTGTTTCAGATATTCACACAACTTGAAAGGTTTCACTCATATCATAACTTGGAAAATCTTTCTACTAATACAAACAAGAAGAATATGTCTGCTACTTTTCTTACCCACAACCTTGAACTTTTGAAAAAGATATTTTTTTCTTGATTCTCTCCTCTTGTGTGCACCCACATTTATTTCATATGCTCATTAGTAGAGTAGAATATGAGGCATTCTATCTGGTCTGTATGTGCTCTCTCTTTCTCTCTCTTTTAAATACTCATTTGCTCATTATTCCATCTGATTACTTGTATGAATCCCTCTTTTAGTCGTTCTCTTTGATATTATCGTTGATTTAGACACATCCATTCCATTGGTACTTCACTTCGGCTCTTCCTCGCTCCTTGCTTGTAGCTTATCCTCTATGCGTGGTGAGTTGGAACTCGTCAATAATTACTGATGCACTTAATCTTGATTTATTCTTATAGTTACTTGCTCAGGTTAATTTTCAATAATGCTTTTTCATTTGGAATGATCAAGCTGCAAATTTTTGAACTCATGTCAGAGTCATGTGCCTATTTGATCATTTAGAACATAATTCTTTGGTAAGATTTTATTTGGAAAAGCTCTATTCTGGCATCATAGTCTATGGATTTTTAACAATACAAAGTTTTGTAAGAAAATAAGTGGGTAAAGAAGGTAATGAAATATTGATTTAGAGATTAATCCAGTATTCTCAGCAGAATTGGTTAAGTTTGTCAAACATTATCTCTCCATTTCTCTATTGTCTTTGTTTCCTTTAACTTGAACATCACTAACTTTGCTGGGTTTAGCGGAAACAAATAGTAAAGAAACTCATCTTAGACTCAACTAAGTGTGCAGAATGCCCTTGTGAAGGCAAGCACGAAATTAAACCTGGAGATGCTGTACTGACAAGCAACAAATTACCTGTTAGTTGTAAGGAAATGAAACAGACAACTTAGAAACATATGGAAGAAATTCTTGGCTTACTAGAATAAAATACGCAATATTCAATTGAATGATAGATTTAAATAGTGATAGGCATTTAATATTCAATTAAACTATAGGCCAAGGTCCGCTGTACCAGTACCGATCGGCGTATCGGTGGCGGCCTGGACCGGTACGAACCGGTGGCGGCCCGGACCGGTCCCGTACCGATTCTCCAACAATAAACTAGTCGGTACCGGATTCCACGTTGATCCGGTACCGGTCCCGGACCGGACCGGTACGTACCAGAACGGCAGACCATGTATAGGCATAGGCATTTAAATAGTCATGTGTCAGATTTTCATTAACTGATAAGATAATATCTTATGCTTGAAAGTATGCAAAATGTGATTCTTTTTAGTGCTAATTTTGAAATTGTAATTTTTGGTTAGTTTAGTGTGATATTATAAAACAATTACTACTTGCTGCATGGTATGCTATACCGACCCAAACCGGGCGGTACGGGGTATACCATACCGGTTCGGTACTGGTACTTAGTATGGATGGGGTACCGAGTGTCGATACATCAAAAAATTTTATACCATACCGTACCGACACTATGCTAGTGCGGCACCAGTACGGGGTCCGGTACCGAGACGGCAAACCTGAACTTGATGTATTGTTGAATTATTTTTTGGCTTAAGCAATAAAGACCCCCCCCCCCCCCCCCCCCCCCCCCCCCCCGCGCCAAAAAAAAAAAGAAAAAGAAAAAGAAAAAGAAAAAAATGACTGAAACTGTGGAAAGCAAAGTCCACTTGATCTGACCTATTTAAACCAAGTTTTAAATGTTGCATAGCATATATTTGTGTTTCTATTAGATCCATTATACAGAGAGGTACTTTGGCAATAGTATCAGCAAGTCATGCACCACTCTTTGTGGTTTAAGATTTTCGTTTTATGGTGCAGATAGGAATGCTGTTTGACAGAAGGATTTTGCGGTATATTGTTCCAGTTCTTTCATTTGTTTTACTTTACTCAAAACTTCCACACAAGGTCTCTTACATGTACCTGAACTTTTAAGTTGAGTTTTGGGGTTATTATTATATTGACTAGATACATATTTCTGCCTTTTCTAATTCCACAGGAGCTCCGCTTTATAATTAGTTCAGTTCCAGTTTTCAATGTATCAGCAGCAATTACAGCTAGCAGAATGTACGCATGATAGATTTTGTTTTTCTTGTTTTAGTTTCCCTGATGTTATTGTTTACAAAGCCTTGGAGGTAAATTGTGTACATGCTAGAATTCTCTAAGTTCTTTATCCTTTTTCTTTTTCGTTGCATAAACCAGTCTTACTATTAAATCTGTTTTCTAAATTGACATTTTTCAGTAATTCATGATAGTCTTGTTTGTCACATGTCTAATACACTTTGTTATCTTTTTGGTGCAAACTCCCGGTCTGGATGCAAAGGTGAAGGGTGGTTGTTACATTGGCAGCCATTTGTAGAACGAACCCACTTTATAAAAGATAATATGATCCAGAAGGATAGAACTTTTTGTTCGTAGTTAATTTTTTATTGTTTGATGCAAATATTATGTTGGTACTTATGCTTTTAAATATGTCACACTGGTGATGCTTTAACTTTTTACTTACATGTTCGTACGATTTACTTAATGAGAAAAAAACATGAAAAAAACATAGTTTGAAGTGCTCAGGCCGCTGAGGTTAAATATGGGAGCGCGATAGTGAGTACAAAAAAAAAGTCACAGTGAGTTTGTTGGTACAGCTGTGATGACCTACCCAGGCTGATTTAGACTTTAACTCTCTACTTTATGTGATTCATGATATGTGGGAATTACACTGTCCACCAAAATTGTAAGATAAGTTGTTTTTGATTTGGAGTAACATTGGAAAGTTTCGTTTGAAAATGTGCTTATTTGTTGTTAAGTTGGATACTTGGACATTTCGATTGCATGGCATGGCCATCTGTAAGATGAATTGAGTACTGATACACATTGGATATGGCTAGGTTACATTTCAGTACTTATTTCAAATATCCTATTTTTTGAAACTGAGAAGAGCTCTGAATACTTGATGAACTGGATATGTTTGGGGATGAGAGGGGGTTTCTTTGTTAAATTATTAAATCCTAATAAATGTTAATCTTTTAGGGATGAACATGATAGGTTAATTATAGAAGCTGCAATTTTGATGTTATTGTTGTTGAGCATGGGCTATCATCTATGGAGTTGGATAATGTCTAAGATGTTGCTTGGGGATATCGATATTATTGTATGTTATATGGACTAGGTTATTACGATAACCCATTATTTCTTATGGGTGGTTTTTCTACATCTGTGTAGAAGATTTTATATTTATTTAATGTTGTATCCCTGCCTATATCCTTTTTCTTTTCATGATTTGTCGTGTTGGTGTCCACTAAAAAAGATGTTGCTTATCCATGAATTAGAACCTATTCTGCATACCCATATAAGATGTACTTTAAAATGATTGTAAGTTCGTTAGTGGTTTGTGATTGTTTCTGTTGCACCTCATAAATATGCTATATTATAGATTAGACCCAATGCCATGAGACTGATTTTTTTTTTCATGTAGAAATATTGGGCAATGGTATTTCTAGTAGAATTGTAGTAGAGAAGTTTTCTAGATATTGCTAATGATACTCAATGTGAGCATCATTTTGGCCTTGACATGGAAAACTAAATGGCATTTGTCAAGAACCTTTCATGACAAATCCACTATTTTAGTAGATAATTTATGAACAAATGCTTTGTTTGGAGGTAAGATGGTTCATTTTGATCTGTCAGTTCCTTACATATGCAGAAAATTTTGCTCTAATTTGTTTCCTTCTAGCTATGCTATTCAAACCCTTTGGTTTCCCCCAAATTACTTACCTGATATTTGGAAATGGTTATGGTTTTGGACTTTTGACACTTGAGTGTGGTTCCTAAAAACAAATGCCTGACACTTGTACTCAAGTCCATATAACATAGCCTTTTCAGACATCTCAGGTTGCTAATTGTCGTCAATTCTTCACCAGATGATTTGCTTAAGTAAATCAATCATCTTTTTCAAATCTTGAATTACATACTGTGGCATCTCAAATAAAAAGATGGCATTCTTCCTTTCCATTAGTTTTAATCTGAATTTTGCTTGCAGAAACTTGCTGCATATAATTAATTTATTTGAGTATGTTATTTTCAATTAATAAATCTCAAGAGGGAGTTTTAAATCTATTTTCTATTTGTTAAATATAAATATTTGTGGGTGACAGATTGCACTTAAAAAAATTTCAGATATATCAATAGGAAGAAGAATGTTTGGAGGGAACTTTATGTTATGATGCTTGGGTCTTTGCTGGTCAGGTTGGATCTGTAGCCACTAAACATCATAAGAAACTTGTATGTTTATTGATGCTCATGTTATTATTCTTTTAGTCTAGGATGCTCTATCATGACCTTCATGGCATCATATGACAACTATCCAGGTGCTTATGCTTTAAATGCTCTACATGAAAAAGGTAAGTTCATGTTTGTGTATTTATTTTTCAGTCCATCTATCTTTAGTATCTTGTCATCTCTTGCAAATGAAGCATAACAATGTTTTACCTCTATATTTTTACCCGACATTAAAGTTGACAAAAGTTTTCATATTTTCTTCTTTATGATAACTTACTGATTTGATTGTCTCATTTCATTGTATAATTTTAACAAATTCGGAATGTCAGGGACCAAGCAGTTGCTAAAGGCCAGAGCTCAGGCTTTATGGACTTTCCATTTGTTAACTAAAAGCTTAAGTTGGTAGGGAATGGGCGAACAATGTATATTATGCTTAACACGCACCCCCCCCCCCCCTCCTCCTCTCCCCCCCTCTCCCCTTCCCCTTCCTAATTGAAGGGGATTGGAATTCTTGTAAACCTGGCTCCAATACCATGTTAAATAACCAAGTGAACCCAAAAGCTTGAGTTGTTGAGGAATGGGCCAACAATATATCAAGCTTAACACCTTTGAACATGGCTCATACCACACTATTAAGTTATAGCATGGCCATTCTTGCTCCAATGATAGATTGACCTTGTAGCTTATTATCATGCTACTTATTTTAATGTTTTACTGCATTATATATGTGAGTATTAATTTCCCATTTGACTCATCTTAGAATGGTGTGTCAAATATGAATGCAACTTTGCATATTAATTTCTTTTGTCTTCTTCTCGGATCATTAAGACTCTTTAAATTCTTATGAAATCTTGGAGGGTTTACTCTTTGGTTGCATGATCCTAAACTGCATGACCGAAAGAATAGATCTTCCCATGTGCCAACTAGGCTTTTAGTTCATAGTAAGCCCTTCTCTTGCTCAAAGTTGCCACGGTGAGGAATTCTATACCAAATAACAGAGTTAACTTCAAGTCGAGAGATGTTTGTAGAACATTTCGTTGATCGTACTTCGACCCATAAAGTCCAACCATAAAGAAGGGATAGGACTTGTGGGCTAGCATTTTAGATTTTCACTGTCTCTTAAGTTTTTCACATTTGTTGACATGGTTTTTTTTGAAAAACAAATTAAAGAAAAGAATCACTTCCTATGTAGGATTGCATATCTATGTTTTAACTTTGTTCCTTGTATTTTTATCAGTAAAGATATTGATTGTCGTTATGTCTATAGGTGCTTCTAATTGTATGGCAGAGAAGTGGGTCCATATTGATGCCTTCACAGCAATGAATGGAGTCTCTCGTTTTTCTGAAAATAAGTACCCTTGGAGGTAGGGTTTTCTAGTTGCTTCACAAGTAATATTGGTGCATGCTATAAAAGAGAAACTTTGAGACCAACTATGATTGATATATCTGTGTAGTCTAGTTTGTTTTGAACATTGTAGTAATCATTCATTTCCCACTAGTTAAGTGTTGCAACTAAGTTCAGTTGAAAACTTGAAATTACATGACTTCTAAATGTTGTTTTAGAATTGCTTAATGTTGAAACATAAAGTAAAAAGCCTAATCTAGGTTCTTGGTTATGCACATGGAATGTGAAACCGTCGCGAGAGTCGTGCTAGCAGCAGATCAGGACAGTTCTGGCATTCAAAACAGTAAACCGGCAGGTGGGGGGAGAGGGAGAAGGAAAAAGAGGAAAAGAGAGGAGGGGGGGGGAGGAAAGGAGAGGGAGGGCCGCCGGAGGTCTCTGGAGGCGTAGGAGGGGCCCTAAAGGGCCAGAGGACAGGCTTTGCCATCTGAACTCTTGTTTCATTTGAAACAGGGGTCCATTGGGGCCCTTTTTTATTTTAAAATTTTTAAGTGAAGTCGGCAAGGGGTTTGCTGACAAAAAAAGGCCCTTTCATTTAAAATTTTCAAAATAAAAAAGGAAACCCCGACGAACCCCTGGGTACAGAAGGCGGAGCCCCTGCACCAGCCCTTCGAGGACCCTCCAGCACCATCCGGAGGGCCTTTGGCGGCCCTCCCTCCAGCACCCTAGTTTCTAACCTATTTTTATCTACACAACTCATAATCCTTCATTTTGCAAATAGTATTAAAAATTATTGCAAGGCATGTGGAGAAAACAAATTTAAATCAAGAGAATTAAAATGATAGCATTTAAAATGAAGTGTTGGACCATTGTAAGTTGCATCATCATTGGGTCTATACAGGATATCATGCCTTGTCGTGCTCTGGGCAGTGAATTGCATCAATGCTGATTGCATGTCATACATGGCAAAGCCATCAGAGGCTGGCATATCAGCAATGCCTCAGATGTCCGGATCTGGATGCAATGGTTGCTAGTTGGCCATCCAATCGCATCCCATTAGAGTAATTAGTGGAAAGGAGTAAAATTAGTTACACATAGGTATATGAAAAACACATTGGAGCTTTAGTGTGACATATTATCAGTATGTCATAATTCATGGCGTAAGAACAGAAGAGTACGAGTATTGACTACGTTGTATAGGGTGACCTGTACTTGTTTACAAAAAGAAGTAACAAAGAAACACCCTGTAATTAAGAACATGGAAGAATTAATCATATATGCAACTCGCATTTATTTGTTTAGTTTTCCTATGTTAGTTTATTACAGGGTTGACAAAGAGATGATATTCCAGTATTCAGTAGTTAGGGCTTTGTTTTCCGTTAGTATATAGGACCATGCCATATATTGCTAATATGAAAAATATGTGGCGTCATCTTATCATTCTCCTTGCTCCATTGTGTTTATGTAAACACACGCTAATATAGGATGTATGCCATGCAATCCGATTTCAAATGTGAAATATACGTGGTATCATCTTATCATGTGCCTTCATGATGTTTATATAGACACTTTGCACATGCATGCTCTCACACATTCTATACTTTGACAAACACAATGATATGCCTTTTCAGCGTCATGGCGATATTAACTTTGACGAACACATTGATATGCTTTTCCTGCATCATGACAATGGGTGGTCTCAAACTCTTGACTTACCTGAGTTATCTCATAAAGCAAGACTCAGTTCACTAAGTACAGTCATTTATGTTTACTTCTATTTCATTGTATGGTGCACTTGCAGAATTGTTTGTGGTAGCTCTCAATTGCTGTGCCTCTGTGGTCCATTACCAGTTCTTTGGTGTGTTTAGGTCATTGATGTCAAAAGAAATTCATTATATGCACAGGCTTTAAAAGGAAAAAATCTATCATTTCATAGACCTTACGTGGCTGCAGTTTATTAGTCTCCCTGAGCATACACCTACTGTTGTAGCTCCTCTCTCTAAGACCTTATGGTTTAGACACTAGAGAAATTACCTTGCATTTGGTAACTACCAAGACATCTTTAGAAAATAATCTCATATCATTGAAAATTAATAAAGGTGTGTTCATAGTTGTACAAATTTCTCATCCGTGCAATATTCTAAGAGATACAACCCATATGTGTTTTCAACTGATGCCTAGCTTTTATGCTAAATTTAGGGTTATGTGCATTTACATTTCAAAAGCAGTGCAGAAAAAACTTTTTCCTTTTTGTATCTAATTTGGGGCTTTGTTAGAGCCATCACTTGACATAGCAATACCTGGTCTCTCCGAGAGAGTTGATGATCCCTGATCACGCTCTTTGTTCACCATTTCCTTGAATTAGATACATGGCGGAGAAGCTTGGCTTCAGTGCTTTCTATTATATTCCTTCCGGCTATCTCTTTCATTTATATCTTTTATAACAATTGTTTCTTTTTGTGTAAATAGATACTCTAAAGAAGAAGGGATTGCCTTGGAAGAATATCGTTACAGAAATTTTACCTACCTGCTCAAGTAAGTTGCAACTCCTGCCTACGGGTTTTTCGGAGGCACTCAATATTATTTTCAAGAATAGAAACTGGTTTTGTAGTTTGTACCGTAGGGTGTCCTTAACTAGGCTATCCGCATGAAAACAATCTGTTCAATGGTCTGATCCGGAGGCCCCTCTTGTTCCTTATTTCCTGTCTCATTTCTTTGTCCTCTTTTGCCAAAAAAAATGAGGACCAAAGGGAAAAAAGATGGATTGGTTCCTATTCTTGCAATTGTTGAGTTGAAAGACATTGTTTTTTTCTCTCTTCTAGTATTATAGCTTGTTCCTAATTATTGCCAAAATTGGATATAACAAGCAAAAAAAAATGCGAGGATGCATTGCTGCACATGCAAGTAAATTTGCAGTGTTTTTGCTTCACTCATGCTGTGTTTTATAGTCAAATTTTCCTCATGTTCAGTTAGATGATGTTTTGCATTTATGGTACATTGAATCTTTTGTTAGTCTGCAGTTAAAAAGCAATGCAATTATCTTTATGTTATGTTTTTGCAAGTTTTTTATAGGCTAGTTGTCTGTAATCAACACTTGTCCCCTCTCTTGTATGTTACCACTTTACATGGATAATAACAAGTCAAGAAGTTGCTTGTGTGACCATGAGAAATAAAGACAAGAAGAATAGGCATGTTTTTGATTCCGCACATATCCTAAATATATGTTAACAGGAGAGGAAATTCATCTTTTCTTTTTTATGCATGTGTCTATGCACATAATTCACTTATAGTGCGGTCAGAATGTTTCCACATGGTGGCCAAATGGCCTATACACAATTTGGCTATATGCACGGGAGAGAAGTCACAGATTATGTGGGACTTATAGTATCAATACATGATGGTTCTTGTTGCTTTTCTGGATTTGTTTAGTTGGTTAGATACCCAAAATACTCTTGAATTTCCCTACTCCATCAATGATATATATAGTTGGAAACAGTTTGGGTGGGCTTCACAAGACTGGCTCCAAAAACAGCACTCCTCTTCAAGAACACTTACCCAAGAGAGAGAAGAAGAGGAAGAAAAAGAAGGGAAAAAGCAATGTTTCCCCTTCCAGCCCCGGCCCCCAGATTGCACTAGTTCTCCTGCAAGGTGGGGGGGAACATATCGTATCACATGCTAGATGCTCCCGTTCTGTCATCAGTGAATATAGAAAGAAACGTCTTTTTCATGAATCACAGCTATCTACAAGTGCAAGTGCATTGCATATGCTAGACTCTTGTAAAGCCAGAGGGTTAATGGTCATGTCACCTGTAAGTTTTGAAACTCTGAGCACATGCAGTGGGTACTATAGCCATATGTTTGCGTGTATGACATAAAGGAGGGTGATGGGATTGGGGGGATGCATGCATGTCCTCATGTGCTGAAATGAATAGATATGTCAGTAAACTGTTGCTTATTTAAAGAATAAATTTAATGTCCATCAGATTATTCTTGTTATTTCTATATTCAAATTTATATCAATTTTCTTTGTTTCTTGGAATAGTGAACATCCTCACGTTGATGGTTTCAAGTGCTTATTTGTGGTGAATGGATTCTCCAAAGCCCGACTACAGACCAGCTTTCCACCAATTGTCTTGGTAGGAGTTGTCACCCTTTACAATATTTCAGTTTTGATTTCGAGGCTTTAGCAATTTTTATTGATTTCTAAGTTCCAGTTATATGTTAGGATAATAAATCTCGGAAAAGGTTGGCTTAGATTGTGACTGTTGTGGTAGTTGCAGGCTAATTTGCTTAGTTCACTAAGCTGGGCAACATGTTCATAATTTTTTTTCTCTTCATTTGTGGATATCTCTGATCTGGACAAAGATCCTTGTTCTTGTTACAGTTAAAGGAGCCAAAAGTATTTGTTCATGGGAATGCAAGAGACCAAGATATTATTCTGTCAGACTGGCCGGGTTGTCCATAGGGTTGTGTCAAGGAATCATATCTTGCTGATATAGAAAAACTCGCCATTCTGCGAAGCAATTGCACAAGCATGAGGTAGTTGAGAACAGCAAATTGCAAGGCAATAATTTGTGTTGTTCATCCCGAGTGAATGAATTGCCCATACAAATTAGCACTCATAAGATACAATCTCCCAGATTTATCACTAAGGAGCATGCTGATTATTTGTTAACAGAATTGAATCATCGATGTTTTATAGTGAATATGCTTTTGGCTTAAAATATATGAAATTAGTTTGTATTATGTTCTGCAAATAACTTGTTTAATTACTTAAATAGACAGTTTCAATGAGGCAAAACAGTCTGAGAACTGTTCCTTCACATGCCAGTGTGACTCAAACCATCAATGCTTCTCCTTGATTTTAAGAAAGTCAAAGGATAATTGTCGTATTTGCAACTAGTGTATAGTTCTAAATTTATCGATGTTAAAGATGGGACACTTTTCCTTTTCTTCCTCACTTATGGGGGCAATAATCACCATAGTGATAGTAGTCTAAATTTACTGTTGGTTTTATAACTCTCGAATCATATGCATAAATTATGTATCCGTATGTCTGGCTCTCTTTAGGTAATCTGTGAACTGGCAGGCAATTAGCGATCCATTTAACATATGAGTATCAGGAGACGCACTTATTGTCTCAAGTGATTGACTGTTTCTTATCACAGATCTCTACTGCTTAAATTGTAGGTAAGAATTATGTTTATGCTTATGGTCACTGAAAATGAGGAACATCATTGTTTGCCTTAGATGTTGTTTTGGGTACTTGGTCTTGCAAAATTATTCCTGCATGCTCAAGTTGTGATTAACTGCTGTGTAGACCCTTCCAAGGTTTGTGATGATGTCGCCTGAGCTCTTCTATCCTTGCAAATATTGAGTATCTACTTTCTCATTGGAATAGTCAAACATGCCAGTGAAGAGATGTCTTACAATCAGTACTAGTCAATAAACATTCACTCTAGACATCTCCCAAGAGCATGGTTTGGTCCATGGCTCTTTACATATTGCTTGTGCACCTGCTTTCATTACCTTTTCATGAGACATCCCTGATTGCACAACCTTACAAGGTTTGACCAGCTTGGAAGCTGGTAAGATTTGTTGTAAACCTTGATATAAGATTCATATTTTATAGCAAGTTCACTGTACATGTGTATACTGCCCCGTATCCCGTGTACCTTACTATACTGGTACTGAACAGTGTTTTGGTATGGGATACAAATATGGTATCTGTACGGGGCTTAGTTACGGAGACTGCAAATCTTGTTATATGGAGTTCATAAAGTATTCCTGTAGTTCTGGTGTTTTTCCATGCATATAATACAGCTCCCTGTGGTAATGTATCTGCCTTAATTGTCCCTCCCCAAATCCCTGAAGAGGAAAGAACTGAAAAAGAAGAAATGACAACTTTTAGATCAGGCCATGGTTGTCAGGTATCTCCATCATCATTACAGTACTGTTCAGTTATCATCCTCCATGCGCATTATATTATGTTCTTTTCGTGTGTATAAATTCCGACGTAGTGATTTATTGAGTTTTTCCATAACTGATGAATAAGACATGAGCTGCCTAATTCAAATCTCCCATTAAAACTTGAATGCGAATGATATTTTGGTATTTCAGCAGTCCCTTGCTTTGTGTTCCGGGCTTTGTGGCGTATTAGTTCTCCAAAAGTACACGGACCCCGAAAAAAGAAGAACAAGCAGTAGTATGCGATGCATATCAAGAAAGCCTGTACGGATTGCTTCCTTACAAATAGTGGGTCATCTTCATCCGTTTGCTTTTTTGCTTATATGGAACCTTGTCAACACCAAGAACGTCTTGAGGTACAATGCAATAAGAATAAGAATTCGATTCCAGCTGTTCCATTTCATGGAATCTTTTACTCTTTCTGTGGCTCACCTGAAATTAATCGAGCATATGAACCAAGTTTACACTAGCTCAATTATATTCAAAACAAGCCCATTTGAGTTTTATTTCAAGCCAAGCTAATGCCAAGCTTGCGTTGCTTGGATCAGCTGACATCTGTATTTGGACCGATATTACCTTTCACCTTTTTTTCTAGTTGAGGAATAATGAAAGAGAGATTGTATAAATGAGCTTGAACCTTATCCGAGCTTGAACTGAGCTCAAATTATACATGATTGATGCTTCGCCAGAGTAGCTCAAATTTATTTTAGCTTGATTTAAGATAATCAGCTGATTAACATAGACTTGCTTTCACTTCATATTTGAGCATGGATGATTGTAGTATGGATGGTCATCTTTCTTTCAAAAAAAAATCAAGTTCAAATTATGCCCAATCAAATGATAGACAAGCCAAACCTGATACTTGAACTTGTCTTTAAAAATAATTTCGAGCTGCATAAGTTTGACCGGACTTAAGCTTCATAGGGCTTGGCTTGGTTGCATCCCTAGTCCCAATAGTTTATGCTTTGGAGCAATGGATGAATGCACCTCTCCCTTTTTTTAAACAACTGAAAAAACATGACCTTTTTTCATGTAACTTGGATATTTTTATCATTTTCTGGAGATTTTATCGGTAACCTAGCTAGCACGTCGAAGGCTCCAACTAAAAAAACTCATGAAAAATAACGCTCCTTCAAGGAGATCATAAACGAACGACTCCAAACCGTTGCCTGCTCTCCCACATCTATATGATGCATCAGCTTATCAGGGTTTATAGGAATTATGTTAGATTTTGCTCTTTAGATGCTGTTATTTTATTGCCGTCTAGATTGGCAAATGGGTCAACTAGGTAAGAAATTGGAAACATAGGACTCGGTTATTCAGTACAATTCTTCTTCGATGTTAAGGCACTGATTTCAATACATAAGATTCAAGCTTAGAAACTGGCTCGCGTCGAACAACTGAAAAATGAAAACTCCCCCATTATCAAGGTGAATTGTTAATTGTTGGCAGAAAACAAACCACTTCGGCGGGGGGGCGGGGGGAGCATCAAAGTGCCACGTGGCCCTGCATGATTGCATGGCCAGCCTCACAACTCACAAGGTGTTGACAAAAAGGATTGGGGGGTGTTCCCAGATCTCAATCTCCTGCGGGGCCTTCCGCTTTTCCCCCAGCGGAGCTATTGGCGCACCATAAAGAAGCACCAATCAGAGCCATTTTAATTTCTAATCAACCGTTGTCACTCCCAGCATAATAGTAGAAAAGTTCTACAGGAAAATCGTAGAGATAAGGGCATATTCCCCCATGATCCAAGATTTCTAGAGCCACCAGATACCATTGGATACCTGTGTTATTGTTTCACATTAACATGCCCTGTACCCTAAAAATAGGAGGAAAAAGCAAAGGAAGAAG
Organism: Phoenix dactylifera; assembly: GCF_009389715.1. Taxonomy (NCBI): domain Eukaryota; kingdom Viridiplantae; phylum Streptophyta; class Magnoliopsida; order Arecales; family Arecaceae; genus Phoenix; species Phoenix dactylifera. Next base: position 2,786,894 of record NC_052396.1, read on the forward strand.
AAAAAGAAGCCGTTTAAGATCCTGCACAAATCACAATAGAGAGATGTATTGCTTTCTTATCAAGAAAAAAATAAATGTATTGTTTCATGCCAGATCTGAATACCAAGATAAGTCTCACGAAAAAAAAAGATTCGGACCAGCGGAGAAAATTGAGAATAGCTAGCTGACTTTTTTTTTTTTTTTGTTAAAAAAAAAGAAGAAGAGGATATGGTAGAGAGTAAAGAGAGATAGAGAGACCAAGGGGTTTCGTGGATGGAGATAAATGGGTGAAGGGGGCCGGTTGGAGCAGATGGATTACACGTGAGAAGCACAAGGATTCTCGGAACAACTATGAGAAATCTCTCAAATGGGAATCGCAAATTTAATTTTTCTTGTGTGGCAGCTTGTCAGGAGCAAAAGCCCAAACCTACCTAAGTATGACTACTTTGTTATATTAAAGTACTTTAAAAACAAAGGAAAAAGCCATTTGAAGTCGTCATGCCATAGTTCCTTTCCTTTTGATCTATGTAGATGTGGCATTCAATGGTTGAGAAGGGCCATAGGTTTTGTCATCGGATTGTCATTCATCTTATGACAAATTAAAGCATAAGACAGCATCTTTCAAAAGCTCAATCCAATTTTTTTATGACATGAATCTCCAAATTATATAACTTTTTATAGCAAGCAGTTTAGAATAATAAATCACATTTAATGGCTCGAATCGTCGATTTATTTGAGCTGTTATATAGGAGACTACATGTTAGCTTTACTCTATTTTGACCACTGGCTGCAAAAATTAGATCTTTTCAAACTGTATGATTTCTTAAGATTAATAGATCATATCCAACAACTTGAATCATTAGTCTAATCTCCCATCGTCCACCCAGAATGACCTCATTTGAATTATTGTGGAGATACCTATATATTAACTATATTCTTCTTTCAATGGACATAGGATGACAAGGGGAGGGTGGTATCATGATGCGTGCGGTCCCTTTCCCCCACTCTGAGACAAGGACTCCTTCCTCGCGGAAACTTCATCAACGCCTAAATAAAACACGCTTTGTTGGCTGATACGCATCCAGCCATGCGGTCTTAAACCGTGCCTCAATTTTTATTAGTCTTTTGATGGCTGCTTCCAAGTTCATTTAGGCGATTTCAAAGCTGGGGAGTGCTCTTCTGAGTCAGGCTGGGAGATGGAGAAGCACTTTTTAGGCCTGTTGAGGCACTGGAGAATTGCCGTCATATTAGGTTTCGCCATTTGGGCGGGTTGGACCGAGTAATACTATTCGTTTAATACTATTGCCACGTGGGCAATGGATTAGAAGCTCGTCTCTTATTTTTAGCTCGATGCGTTAATTTGCATAACAAACACAAAAAAAAATCACCTAAACAAATATGATATTTTGAAATTTTGGAACATGAAATGGATCTTAAGAATCAAAGATAGAGAAAATCAAGCGAACCAAAGCTTTCTTCGGTGAATTCTGGGTTAAATTCTTGGATGGTGCTGTCTTCAAAAATTTGAAGTTGAATAATTATAGTTTGGATGGGTTAATAAGATAAAAAATACGTACCAAAAATGAAAAAAAAAATAAAATTCCAACTGCTTGAATCACCGGTCCATCCTTTTTTTTCTTTTTTTTTTTGTTGGAAGATACGAATGGTCCACCTAGATTTGCTGCTCAAATATTTCAGTTAAATGAGCTTTTAGTATTTAGCTATAATGAGATGCAAAACGGCTAATACAAAATTTGATCGTCGGGTACAATAATTTATGAGTGTAATCTTTTTCACTCTTCATTATAATACTTAAAAATAAGAATTCTGACCAATTATTTTGTATTGCGATGACCTCCTCATAAATTAGAGAGATTTTGAGATTGATTTGGCCGAAAACATTACACCTCCGAGGTTGAAGGCCGAACATTATGCGCTATCCAAATTAAGATATGTTGAGAGAGTAGCAATAATCTTATATCGAATAGGGAAGAGACCTTAGGGTACTTATATACTCATAAGCCTATTTTTTTACTAGCTTAAACATTTGGGTTGGACTTTAATACCGTATATCCTCCAATACTCTTAGTTTTAATCGGCATGTTGCCCTTTTACAAATTCTATCATAAAAGGTTCCGTCCCTCTTCTGGCACAACACCTAAAAGGAAGGAAGGGATTTTAGCGATGCTTGTATACTCATGGACCTATCCTTCTATTAGCTTATATTCTTGTTCTGGACTTCAACAAGATATAAACAATGCGATGATAGCTAATGGCTTCAACAATTTTTTCTTTTATTTTTAAGAAAAAACGGAGGCGATGCCACCTAATCTCATTAATTAAAAGTATTTACAAACACTGAAGAGAAAGATGAAGAATATGCAAAGGTCTGTGGAAGTACAAGTAGAGGACTCCTTCCCGTGTAAATAAACTCAACCAAATCGAAGTATCAGGTAAGCAGAGAAGTTGGAAGAGCTACAGGACGAGGGAAAGCTTCAACAATTTCACTTGGCATTACTAGTAAAGTTGGACCTCGTGGCATTGTTCGCAACATGTCTACAAGTTGTTATGGATGTAAACCACCATGTTATATATCATGGCTTTTCGCCACTTCATTGACCATATTGATCAATTTTGTCTCACAAATACAAAGTTCAAAGTTGACACATACAATTAAAACATAGACATATGTTCACCTTGTTTCTCTTTTTTCTGATGGCGGAGCTATGCCATAATTTTAGTATAGTTCCATTGGTCAATTGGAGCGACTTAACTCATGCAAAGATATTATTTAGGTGGGTTTGGTCCGTGATTGAAATCAGAATTGAAATCAAAACTAAAATCAGAATCGGAATGACTCGATTCTGCAATACATTCGGTTTGTAACTCAAAATGGAATTTGAATACCAGAAGAGAATTGAGATTGTCTTGGAAGATTGAGGCATATTTTCATTTCACTCTTCCCAACCAAATGGTTCGTATAGCAATCACTCGTTTTCATTTTTATTCCATAGCCCAACTTCCACCAAACTTTTTCAATTAAAAATCTTAGGAAAGAAAGAATGGTTGAGCCCATAACTCATTTGATCGGAAGATATTAATTAGTTGCCGACCTATGAGGTCAGAGAGGTCCAATCATTATTTCCAAAGAAGCCCTTAGCCAATATGAAATATCCACTCCTTGGAATAAATGACAGAGATATTTAATCCTTTTCAAGGACTTTATGGTTAATTGTGAAGGATTCCATTCATGGTCAAATGTTGCGACATGGAGACCTTTAGGTGGTCAGTTTGTCCCCTCTCTAAATGGAGCCAAAGCTCTGTGTAATGGAATTGCTGAAGGGAAGAGGAGCATGTGATATGCAAATCAATTGCATAGGATTCTCTCCTCAAAATCAGGAGGATTGGTCCCGAAATTACCTCAAAGTTAGCGATACCAAAGGACATGGAGCTTACCCTTTATATTTAAGCCTTTAAGATATATTTTCTCTACTTAAGATCAACATTAAGTCCACCATGGCAAGCTTAAGATATATGTTGCCTTGTCCACCTTCTATTGACCATACCATTAACTTTTTGTTCTTGATGATTTCTTGATTATTTTTATTGTTCAGGAAATTAGTTGGAATAGTATCAATTGCTGGACCTTCACAAATTTTTATTTCGGAGTCTTGTCTGACCCGCGTACTTATTATTCAAATGTATTAACAGAAGTATTATTGATTTATTCGGTTAATGATTTCAGCCAGAATCAATCCCTTGAGCATAACAATTATTTTTATTTTTATTTTTGTACTTATATGATATTGGAAGGTGCTGCCGTTATTGTGAAAAAATTATTCTTGCTGCAATTAGTATCTTTCCTCGAAAAAGAAAAGATTGATAGTTGGAATAAATTCGTAAATCGGTTCGGCTGATACATTTCAAAACGGTCCTATATATTTTTTTTCTAGTTTTTCTTGTCATAGGATTAAAATCAAAAAATATTTATTATTTTTCAGTAAAACCTGCCGATAAAAGTATTTTAACAATATTTTCGATGATATTAGTAGATATTATTCGAACCGTTTCTTTTTCATTCATGCCTTATTATAAGAAAAAATTATAATCCAAATCTCTAATCTAGTTTGAAAAATAATTTTATATTCGGTGAGTTACAAACTAAACAAAAGTCATCTTTGTTATTTCAATATGATTCCTTAAGATAACTAATATTTTATTCTGACAATAAATAAAATTTGTTATAAAAAATAATGGTAACTATGGAAACATTGGTGAGGATAGGCATAGCCAATTGTATAATTTGTACATGAGAATTTAGGGTCTTTTCTGAGATACTGCCATGGCTTGTGTCTTTTGACAACCGAGAGGGCCAGAGATCAAATGGTCATTGGCTAAATCAGAACCGGTTTGTGTGCCCGTTACTGTGGATGTCTACTTTTCCATTTAAAAGAAAAAAAAGAAGTGGAGAGGGTGGGTGGGGGATTACTTTTCGAATAAAATTAAAAAAATGAAGGTCCTATAAATCATACCACATCCAAAGATTTCATACATCACATAATTAGAGGATCTGTACACTGGGGTAGCCCAGCATCCATCCAATGTGGGGTTGATGGTGTGATGGTACATCTTCACAAGGGTTAGGTGGAGGAGGTAGAGCAAGTGAAACATAAGGAGGAGGCACTGATCCTTGTATTTTTTTTTATTTTGTTATAGTTTCCTATGATCCCTGTATTTTGCAGACTAGATGCCTTAGGTTTTTTCAGGGAAAATTAATATTCATTGATCTATCATTTTCTAATTTGTTTTGAAGGAGAAATATGATCATATCGATATTATTTTACTTTTTGATAGAGAATATAAAATATTATTTGAAAGAGCTTTTTCTTTCCTGATCTTGTTATAGCTCCTTAACAAGATTTTTATATATTTTTTTTCTTATAACATGAATGATCTATTTGTCTTCTTTCACTTTCTAAATTATTATTTTGTAAAATAAGAATAATAAATTTAAATCGAAAGTAAGAAAATAAATTTAAGGATCTTCTAATTTATTTTGTCTTTATCAAAATTAGGTTAAAGTGGCGATAAGAAGGCAAGATGTCGCGTTAGATCGCATTTTTAGCTACTGTTTTTCAACGAGAATTATTAGATTATGCTATTGAGAAAATTAAATATGAAAAATTACGCATCCAAATACAATGATAGGTGTGTTATTGTTGGTGGTTGTTAGTGTAGCAAATTTGATTCTAACGAATGACATTTATCAAACAGTGGTTGGGGACGAATAGTGGTTGTCCGAGGATTTAAACTTATGCTACATTATTTATCAATCCAAGTCTTTGCCATTGCATCAAGCAATGGTCTTTTCATAATAATTGATACATACATATGCAAATCTAGCATTACCAACAATAGTGTATTTAAATGAAATTATTATGAACACATCCATATTGATTTGGAGATGCTGCTATAAGCCTATAACTACATGTACATTCAAAAAGGTGATTCCAAAAAACCTGATTCAAAAATAACAAGTAGAAGATGTTGAAAATTTCCTTCGAAAGTATCTCCCTATTGTAAAAAAAGACACTTCTTTTCTTAATTTTCATTTAATTTTATAAAAAATTATTCGACTTTGATTTTTCCAACCCTAAATAAAACCCCTCATTATTGTCATGGCTCCCCTTTCCCTTTCTTCCACTTTCATGCTACTTTGAAAATGTTGAAAGTAACATTAGCAAAAAAGTCCAGGGTCAACAGGATAATGCATGCAATATTCCCCTCTCACCCTCCCTTCCCCTTATCCTACCACACCAAAAGGAAAGCGCGGATACACTGGATCACAGTGTGTAACAGCACCCCCACCCCCCCTCTAATAAAATTAGATTATCATGTGTATTAAACAAACATTGGGTGTGACAACTTATGTATCACATAAAAGGTTTTCTTTTTTCTTGTTCTCTCAAGAATATAATTGGAAGGCATTTAGCCATATACTCTCTCAGCATATATAACAAAAACCCACCAGTGCCAAAAGCCCACAGCCCAGAGGAGCCATACAAAATATAAAAGGAGGAGGAGGAGGAAAAAAAGAAGCCTCTCCCACCTATTCACCTCCTCTCCTTTTCCCTCACCATTTATTTGATTCCCCCAGTGGTCTTCTCCCTTCCATTGGATTGTACAAATTCTTCCATAAAAACCCTTCCAGTCCTGTAATTCTTTTTCCCCCTTCAGTGTCCCATTCATCTCCACCTCTTTCCTCTTTTTTTCCTCCCCCCACATCTCTCTCTCGGGTCTTCTGGGGCTGCTGGATAGAAGAAGAAAACTAGGCGTTGTGGGTTCTGCTTCCTTGGAAAACTCTCCTGGGTTTGCGGGGAGAAAGCCTTTAAGCATCCGCTGAGATTGGTTGAAAGGGCTTCAGAAATATATAACTCTTTATAGTTTTGCCAAAATTTTGCGTAAAAAACGCTGCTTTTTATCCTGTTCTGGTCCGGTTAATTTTATTCTGGGATTGAGAAGGGGGAAGGGAGAAGGAGAGGTTGAGATGGCAAAGCATGGACCTTGCTGTCATTGTGGAGTCACAAGTGAGCTCTTGTTCATGTTTCCGATGATTGTTTTGATTTAAATATTGGGCTTTGGATCTTTCTTTTGCCTCTTTTTGTTCCTCCCTATTTTCCCCTTTCTGAAATGGGTTTAATTTCTTAAAATTAACAACTTGTTCTAGAACAAGGCGTCCGAGCGAAGTAATTTTTATTTGTTCCTCTTCTTGTTCTTGTTTTTTTTTTCTTGTTTAATTTCTGTCTTTGGGTATCCGCCTGCCTTTGGATTTCATTCTTGAAATATGGAAGGCAATTGGCGATACAGAGGGTCCATTTTATCCTCCTGAAATCATTGTGTAATAGTTTACTTGTTTCTGTTTTCTTGTTTGGTATGCATCTTCTCTTGGTTCGTGCTTTCTTCTTTTTTCTGGCTACTAATCAAATTCCTTAGCCGAGATGGGTGAAGGGGTGTTTAATTTTGAGTCTGCCCTTTGTGTTTGTGATGTCCTGCATTGGATGTCTTCATACTTGGGAACCCCTAAGGAAGATTATGGATCTTTCTTGTTTCCAATTTCCTATGACTTCTTGAATCATATGTGTATCAGAAATTCAGATAAGAAAGGAATTCCAGCAACACCTGTATTAGAAATTCTTGGGAAATTATACCAAATTGCAGCAATTTCTTATTGGGCTCTGCTGAGGCTAATTGTATTCAGTTCTGCAAGTCCTCAAGGACTGCTGCAAGTTGGAAGTTCACTTGTTAGGGGCGTTTCTTTCTACCATCTATCTGGGTTTTAGTGCAGTTTACTGATGCTAATGTACCACAAATTGCCATATGCAGTTTAAGGACAGAAACTATATTCCATAGCAAGTCAGATTCCATTTGATTTCTTCTGCGTTCCCCATGAAGCGAATACTGGCATTGTGTTAATGAAAAGTCATACCAAGATATAGCTGCCACAGCTTGTAGTCTCTATGTTAGTAGAGATGCTCAGTTGTCATATATCCTACCAGCAAAATCTGGCACATATTGAGAATTACTCTGCTTGGAGAGAATGCAGTAATTTCATTTGTTATATAGGATCATAGATAAATGAGACTGCTTAGGTCTGAGAGAATGCAATTACTTGGTTGATGTCTAGCTTAGTGCGTAATGTATGGGGCCTGCTATAGTGTTGAATTATCTCCGAGTTTAAAAAAAAGATTGTGATTATCATCTTTCATCTTTTTCTCTAATCTGAGGCCCATTCCAGAGAATGCTCTTGGAATGGCAGTCTTCATTTTAGAGTCTGATAAATTCATTGAGATAATGTCTCTGTCTTTATCATTGTATGCTGTGTATGTTGAGGCTTTAGTATTATTTAGGTGCATGGATATGTCTTTGTGATAATAATAACTAAAAACATTCTTAATTTGATCCCCACCAATATCATTTTCATGGTATTTACATTGGTGTATGGAGTATATCTGTCAAATGATCCATCCATGCTGTTTTCTGTTTCTTTGTATTCCTCTGATTGTCATTTCCTAGCTCCTTTCTTTCTTTATATGCTTTCTCAGCATTTTTCTCAACATTTTCCTTTCTAATTTCCATCCAAATGGGCTACATGCACTGATTGTTATCCTCTTAGTTATTGGTTTGCTTAAGTCATGTTTGTGCTGAGATGCTTTCTTTTGTTAGTCCATATTTAACTGTGGCTAAGGTGCTTTTCCATGATTTGTTTATATAGATTTACGCATTTAACAATCTACAAGTATGCACTCTTATTTATCCAACCAGTGATGCTTACGTAGCATATAGTCAATTTTAGGTTTCTTTTGTTAATATTGTCAAAGTAGATAGCCCCTAACAGAAATGGTGACAAAGCAATGTTCATATTGTTCAATACGAAAAAAAACCTATTGATCATCTCTGTTTAAACTTAAAGATCTTTAAGAAAGTCAGTATTGTATTTAAGCTTCAAGGTATAATTAGATTATCCTGTTTGCTGTAGTGTTTCACATTTTTCTTATTGCGATCTTATAAACCATAAAATTGCTGCTAAGAAGATGCTACTTTAAAACTCTTTGTTTCTTGAAATGAAATGAATCTATCTAATTTTTCCCAACTCTAACTAGCCTCCATCAATTTCATTTATCATTCATGCGGTACAACAGCATTTCATCTTCTTGAGGTGTAAATATTAAGTTTATGGTTTTATGACCAATTTCTTTCTTTACTACAACTTGGAAGAGAATGAGGGTGAGCCTTGGCACAATGATAAGGTTGCTCCATTGGGACCTAAGTGTGACGGGTTTGAAACGTGAAAAAGCCTCTCCATATTCAAGGATAAGACTATGTGCGTCAGTCCCTCCCCAGACCATGCTATAGCAAAAGAAGCCTTGCGCATTGGTACACCTTTTTTTACAACTTCAAATTGGAAGAGAAAAACTAAGGATGCCAACTAGCCGAGTTCACAAAGTGTCTTGTATTGATACAAGAGACCTGGGTTCCATCTATCGGCCAGACTTCCACACATCCTAGTTCTAGAAAAGGGAGATAAAAACTCAGTATTATGAAGACATTATTTATATGCAATCACAATGTTCCTTACTTGTTTCAATATCAATTTACTACCTTTATGATTTGTACATAATCTTCTAGTTGCTGAAGCTGAATGATTCAACAGGTACTCCTCTTTGGCGTAATGGACCACCAGATAAGCCAGTTTTATGCAATGCATGTGGTTCAAGGTGGAGAACAAAGGGTTCACTGACAAACTACACTCCTATGCATGCTCGAGAGCCTATTGACTCAGAAGAATTAAAAGTTACTAAAGCGAAAAGTATATCACTCAAACCCAAAGAGCAGAAGTTGCACAAGAAAAAGCAGAGCATTACTACATTGGGAAGTGAACGTGAAATTCCATATTCTGACCAGAACTTCCGAAAAATCGTTGATGGTGATACAAGCAACCGATCTAGTTCTGGATCAGCAATATCGTATTCAGAAAGTTGCGCACATTTTGGAACCACTGATGCAAGTGATATGACAGGTCACTAACTCTTTCAGTTCATTAATCAGACATCAGACTATACCTTAATCTAAATAGATGTTTCCTTTCTTTCACCTTGTTTTCTAAGATTTTTTTTGTTTCTTTCATCGATATAAAAAGTGAACATTAATACCATATATATATATATGTGTGTGTGTGTGTGTGTGTGTGTGTGTGTGTGTGTGTGTGTGTATGTATGTATGTGCGTGTGTTGTTTGTACACATGATAAATATTGGTGGACTATGTGACCATTCTCTTCTTAGTAGGAGCTTCAAACATGATTCCCAAATCCCACTATTCTCAATTCTGATCTGAAAAAACATCTAAACAACTTCAATATATGGTGGCAATATTTCAAATTTTAACTGGAGCAAAACAATCCAAAAGTACATAAAAGATTTCATAGATTAAAACCTACTAAAGAATACTTTCATTTAGTATTTATTTTAGGATCAAATCTCAATTAAATGAAAGAAGTTTCCTACTTGATCAAAGCGGAAATGTTGCAAACATGCTTACTAAATTTAGGAAGCATGAATTATGGAAGATCTTGCTTCCAAATTACAGGAGAGATTTCTGTTGGAGCATTCCAAGTTTTGAAAGTTCCTGTTTTTTCGGTTAAACCAATTGATTACATTTTTTCTCTTGATGCCTTTTGTGCTTTCCTTTGGAGTTCTTTCTTGCAAGTTTTTGAGATGTTTTGCATGGTTCCCTTTTCCAATAAGTTGGTGGTCAAAGAATGACCCTTTTTATCCTCTTGAAGATTTGTTTTCTATTAAGTGGAATTCTATTGATAGTGGGCGCAATGGTAATATTTTTCCACTGTTACTTGGAGGTGATGGGTTTAAAACATAGGAACAGCCTCTTTGCACATAGGGATAAGGTTGTATACTTCTGACCCTCTCTAGATCCGATCAATGGTGGGAGCCTCGTGCACCGTGCTGCCCTTATTTTCTAGAATTCTACTGATTCTTTTGAGCTTCTGAAGAATCTCGATATGAGAATTCTGTGAGTTAATAGTAATCTTACAAAAGATCAATCATATAACATGCATCACTCCGAGCTACTTATGGATCATTATTAACCATGCCTTTACTTATGAAATGGAGTCAGCTATGCCCTACGGCGAATAACTTTAAGTCAAGAGAGCTCCATGGAAGCATTAGGTAGAGTTCAATCTTGGTTGCCAACCTGATGTCAACACCTTATGAATTGGTGCCATGAAACCTCAGAAACAAGGCGGCAAACTTGGAGGCCTATCTTATTGAAGGGCACATCAAACGAATGCATTGAGTGAATTTTTAAGTGGAAAAGAAAAGAAAGTTAGGAGGTTAAAATGTTGTGAAATAGTGCCTTCTTGAACAAGTTATGCTCATATTTGTTTTGGTGAGGACTTAATCAGGCATTATGGACTTTCCCTTGCTAAGCTGCTTGTGCTTATCTCCTTTAAGGTTAGTAACGTTGCTCTGGGCAGTCATGCTAGAGACTCATACATGGAAAGGCGACCACTTCTTCAAAGGTTAGGGACTCATGTGGAAAGGTGATTTTGCTTCTTCAAAGGCTCAAGAACTTTGTTAATAAGTACTGAAGTAGAAGAAATTTGAGGATATCAAATTCAGGATGGATAATTTCTGGAAATATAATTAATATAACAATAGCTTGTCTCACTTCTTATCCCCCACTACCCCCACCCCCAACAAAAAAAATCCTTCTCTCTCTTTCTCTCTAATATATATATATATATATATATATATATATATATATATATATAGATATATATATATATATATATAGATATATATATATATATATATATATATATATATATATATATATATAGATATATATATATATATATATATATATATATATATATATATATATATATATATATATATATATGCATGTCTATATGTATATATTAACTTATATATATGTGGTATATTTGCATGCATGTGTATGAAGAAACAATTCTGAAACCGGATATTCTTGCACTGGTTGAAATCTGGGGGAAGATGGCATATAAGCAAAAAGTGAGCTTTGCAAAAGTGGATGGAATGGTCAAGAATCACCAAGATAGTTTGCATTGCATGCATAAAGTCCAGATCTGATTCACACACATACAAGAAAAAGGGTAGATACTCATGCCTGAGTTGAAGCATCTAAAATGAAGAGGGTTGGACCTAACGAGAACTTGGATTTGGAGCAGTGAGAAAGGATTTGGGCAAATTGCAAGTGTAGATTGGGGAAATGGTAGGACAAGGCGGATACCAAATAAGTGGAATAAATCTAACTGATTTGATAAATATACTTCCCTTGGATTCTGAAAAGAACAACTGATGTCTACTGGAAAAGTTTAGTTAGCCATTTGTTCATATACAGTTATAAAATTAGTTTTTTAGCACAATTATTCCTGTTTTCAGTCTATGAAGGTGCATGATACCTTGTATACTATGAGTTTCTTTATATCTCATATTGCATTAAACTCTATGAGAAGATTGGCTGATACCTTGTGAGCAATTCTTGGTAAAGAAATATTTTCTCTTTCATATCTGTCTTCATTGTTAAGTGATCAGAACCTTCAGAAGTTGAGCTAGTGTTAAAAAAATGAACTTTGAATGATAAAGGTCTCATTTACTAAACCTTGTAAGTCTGAAAATTATTTGGCTTCAAGTGTTTGTTAACCTGCATTTTGCTTCCTAATGCTTGTTATTTAAGAAGAGGCCTTTGATTTAGTAAGCGGTCAAACGACTGGAAGATTAATGATTAGAAATGTGTTGCACTGTACCATTTAATTAATTTATATAGTGGAATACAGGATAGACACTCAGGTTGTGTTATCTTTGTCATTTTCTCTTGTGAAGCTATCCTCAAGGAAGTGTATTTATCTGCCTTCGTAATTTTGTTTTGTGAGAAAAGGGCCAAGTTCATTAATTATTTTTAGCATGTTGAATCTGATCAGTCCCAAAATAAGTATATACAGAATATACTAAATGCACATACAATTATAAACTGACAGTTAATTCCATTAGACTTAGTTATCACTGAGCCATGACATGTTTCATTGGGATGAGTGATAAGGAGAATAGTAATATTTGCATATAAACTATTATATAAGGCTCCATATATATGAATAGCTTGTTTACCATCAATTTGAAGTTGCTTTCAGAAGTGGATTCTTTTCAGGCTGCTTATCTGTTGATGCTTTACTGTACTTTTATTTATCTCAAGTTTTGTGGGTAGATATCTGATGTTTGCTTTAAGTTTCAGGTTCAGCACAATCAAATGTCTGGGATCCTCTGGTTCCATCTAAGAAGAGGACTGGCATTGCTCGTCCAAAGCCCTCTCCTGTTGAAAAGCTCACAAAGGATCTCTATACTATATTGCATGACCAACAGTCATCTTACCAAGGATCTTCTGAAGGGGATCTACTCTATGAAAGTAGAACTCCAATGGGTTCTTTTGAGATCGGCTATGGAAGCGTACTTATTAGGCATCCAAATTCAAAGTCTATGGAGGAGGAATCAGAGGCAAGCTCACTTCCGGTAGACAATAAATCGTACATCATTAACGAGGCTTATTCAGGGATAGCATCCTTTTCCTGTACATAATGAAAGCAAAGGAATTAGCCCTTCAGATTCTGGCAATGACAAGAAGTCTACAGCACAAGTGGTACAAGAGAATGCCAGAAGGTACCCTCTTAATTAATTTTGCAATGGAACATAAATCATACATGCTCATGTCTGAAGTTAATGCTTTTTCCGTTTGGAACAATATGACATATACTCTTTTGAAGTCTTGGTGGTTCGATGTGTCCTTTCTTGATTCAATTTTAGATTGTTTTCCAATTTCCATGTCTTAATCTGTGTCTGTCATGGCAGGGATAAATGTTCCCATGATAAGTTACAAATCCTGCAAGACAGAGAATCGCCCCTGTGCTCCACAGATCTGCAAGTAATGTTAGAGTTTTATTCTTTTTGTTAATGTTCTTTGAGGCCTTTAAATATAATTAAACCTTAAGCATACAGAAGCATTTTTGGGAATCTATTGACCAAGGAGTTCTGTTGATATGAATTTTTTTGTGTCTTATGTTGCACAATGAGCTCACTTGCACTGTTTATGTTGGAGTAGGATGTCATTAACTTTGAAGAATTCACAAAGTATCTGACACACGAGGAACAACAGCGTCTGATGAAATATCTTCCTTATACAGACACTGTCAAACCTCCTGAGAGGTTTGTTCCACATGCTAGTGACTTTATTATTTTAGCAGGCTGACATAACTCTGCCTTTTTATGATATTTGTTCGTTGCCTTTACAGCCTTCAAAGCATGTTTAGCAGTCCCCACTTTGTGGAGTCTTTATCTCACTTCCAGCAACTTCTTCTAGAGGGAATTTTTGATCTCTCCTTTTCGGGATCGAATATTGAAGAATGTAGGACTTTAAAGAAGTTTGTATTACTCAATTTGACAAAATTTAGATGGGTGGAGTACTATAAACAATTAAAGGTATGAAGTGATCATTACCACCTTGTGCATGTGGACTCTAAAAGCTCATGGGATATGCATCTGGAATCGAAATTTTTTTTCTAAAAAAACTTTCTGAATTGTTAACTATAGACTTGGATATAGTTGTGATTAATCTTTCACTTCATCTTCTTTAGGATGTAAAGTGTAAACAGATTACAGAAGGAAAGGGAATGGCAACCAGGCCAAAATTTCCTGGATTTTCCAATTCGGCATCCCTCAAGAGGACTCGAGATGGCCAGAATCAGAACTATCCTGGTTTGTCTTCTTCCACATTTCTGCCAAGCAGAAGTATTGAGGTTATATAGATCTGCTATACTTAAGAATTAGTCCTTCCTGTTCTGTCTGCATCTAGCATCTTTACCCTTTTTTTACTTGCTTGGTGTTTCCTTATGTTAAATGCCATATGTTTATCATATCATCTAGACACACTAATTGTCGTGGACGGATGCTTGTGATTTCTTGAAAAAAAAAGAGAAATGTCTGATATCGTTGAGCTAGTCACTAAATTTTCTTTTCTTGAGCCATTTTCTTACGTTGCCGTAACTTGGTTGAGTTGTATTACAAAAGATGCATGGAGCATCATGCTCATGCTCATCGACATAGTCATCTGGTGTTGATTTTGACATGCCTTGGAAATCAATAAGTCTACAAGGTTGCAAGAATGAACATTGGAAATATAAGTGTGCTTTTTACTTGGGAGGTTAAAACTGTGTTGCTTTTGCCCCTCCAAATTTTGAAATTAAAAATGTTGAGTATGCATTAAGAACAATAAAATAAATGCTAAAAGGAAAAAATTCATCAAGAATGTCAAATAACCTTTGAAAGATGCACATATATTTGAATCTGGTAGTTTTGTTGAATCCAGATTAAGTCTACCATTTCTAGTCTATTAATTTACTTGGACTCTTTAGGTAAAATGCATGGGAAGCATGTGACGATCATGGTTAATTGATGAAATCTGCAATTTGACAAGGGTGAAGGTAGTCAAATTAAAAATGAATGAGCAGCACTGGAGGCACGGTGCTACCAAAGTTGGGATGTTCTAAGCTTTGTCAGTTATAGGAAACTGAAACATGGAATTGAGGCAACCAAGGCAAGCATGTCGTAATCATGACATAATGGAATTGGTTGGCCTTCAAAGGGTGGATATCAAAGGGATCATGGTCGCGGGAGTGTTATATATGTATCTTTATCGAGTTCACAATGGTTAGAGAGTAAAGTCACTTACAATTCGCATTCCTACATTTGGGCATTATTTTCATGACAGTGCCTGAATTGAAGCATGGCCACTGCCTTAGAAGCAAGGGGAGAAATCAATAGTTTTTGCCAAGGTCCGCCGTACCGGTACCGGTCGGCGTACCAGTGGCCAGCCGGACCGGTCCGGTCCGATACGTACTGGCTGGTACCGGTCCCGTACCGGCCGGTACGCGGTGGTTTCAAAAACCACAGCGCGCGGCGCTGTGGTTCTAAAAAAAAAAAATCGTACCGGTGCGAACCGGCCGGTTCGCACCGGTACGAGGCCGGTACCGGCCGGTACGGGCCCGAACCGGCCGGTACGCACCCGTACCGGCCGGTTCCGATAAAAAACCGGAAAATACCGATTTTTTATCCGTTCCGGTACCGGTCCACGGCCGGACCGGTACGTACCGGCCGGTACGGGCCGGTACGGCATTCCATGGTTTTTGCGATACTTTTACAATGCACTGAAACTCTTTGAAGGATTCTAAGTTTTTGTTAATATTTTAATGATCATAACTTAAACTCTGCATTCCTGTATGATGATTTGATTGATCATCATTTTTGAATCCATGGAAATGACACATTTAGGTATCAATATGCAATTGGAGTAAATTGTCAAATTTGGTCATAATAATCACCAAGTGTTCAACTATTACTGTCCACACCAGGTAATCTGTTCCTTGGTATTCGGAACATATTTTGGAATTATGGCACGGTCACGTAATATGCTTATAGTCTCTTGAGGGAGTTCTCAGTGTTTAACAACTTGATATAAAGGGATGAACATGGAGAAATTTGATTTGTGTATAGGAGTTGATGCTTGATGGAAACAGATCGAAATATGAAGGTATGAAGAAGGGGCCTAGTAGTGGAGCTTGCTGAAAAGGGACAAATATAGTTTGTTTACATGCTTTCTCTTGTCGATATGTTATACATCTTTCTGTGCTGATGCTTATGTCCAAGTTTGTATATTTTATGGGGTATTATAATTTTTTAAGAAATCTTCATTGTCAAAAGATCGCTGAATCTGTTAGTTATAGAGGTGTATGTGGAGCTCATAGTAGTCAGGAAACATCTCTTAATGGCGTGCAGAGATAAAATAATGATGCCTTATGCGGGACATGATTGTGATATTGATCTTCTTCTACTACTCCTATATGAAGGCATTTTAACCTACTAAATAGTTATGATGTATGAGTTCTTTTTCTCCATATAAACAACTGGGTTTAAGTTTTATACAACTTGTGCATTGACATACATAATACCAAGGTCTGCCGTACCGGTACCGGTCGGCGTACCGGTGGCGGGCCGGACCGGTACGGTACCGGTCCGGTCCGGTACGTACCGGCCGGTACCGCGAGCCAAAAACCACAGCGCCTCGCGCTGTGGTTCATTAAAAAAAAAAAATCGTACCGGTGCGAACCGGCCGGTTCGCATCGGCACGAGGCCGGTACCAAGCGGTACCGGCCGGTACCGACCGGTACGGGCTCCGTACCGGCCGGTACGCACAAGAAAATCGAAGATACCGGTTTTCTTGTGGTTCCGGTACCGGTCTAGGACCGGACCGGTACGTACCGGCCCGTACCGGCCGGTACGGCATTCCATGCATAATACTCTTATAAATCAAAGATATGCATAGTTACATGTAGATGCTTGTATATAAATATATATACCTCTTTTGCATTCATATTTGGATTTTGGAAATTTGACATGTTGCACCTGTACCTAAACTGCCTTGTAACATGCATTTTTGGTTAGCTTGGACTAAGAGACTCATTCACTGATAAAGATTAGGTACGAATACGATCATGCAACTGCAATATGGGGGTTAGAATGTGGTCATGAAGAATGAGGTTTTAGATATGCAGACATATCAGTTTGTTGAGTTAACATAATGATTTGTGAATTTACATGATGAAATATGCAAGCTGATTGTGTGTAATGCTGTCACAAATTTCAGACCTGAAAGAGACCATAAGAAGCTCAAAAAGAATGTGCAAATCTGGGAGCATGAATCTTCTTTCAGGAAATCAACCTCAACTGAATTCTTGTGATGCTGGCTCGAAGTTAACGGATGATGCAGATGATTTCATAGAAAACGAAGAGGCTTGCTTCAGTCCAAGAAGCTTTTTTGTGTCTCCTCCAGATAGGAGCTCCATGGTGGTCCCTCTACAATTCAGTGATGACAGTACTGATCATGACTTGCTGCTGGATGTGCCGTGCAATGCATCATTTCCTGAGGCAGAACTACTTTATCATCCTTGGAAACAGAAAATAACCTCAAGCAGTTCCCCTGCAGAGAATGGAATTGCCCAAGGTGAAGAGTCTCTCTCCAACTTTCCATCTAGTTTCAGCAACAAACAGCCAAAGAACCGGTAGTAGAATATTATCGCATCTTTCCTAAAACATAACTGAAAAGAACATAGTGTTTCAATGATGGGTGTTACAGTTTGAGCCTCTCTCTTGCATCGTTTTAGTTTCCTATAATGGTGTTTCAGACTTTCAGTCTACTTTTTAGTATGCTGAAAGCTGATATTTACACTTGAACTGGCTTGGGCTGGTTTCTTTCACGTATAGCCTGGAAAGAGATTTGTACTATAGCTCAGAGTGCAAAAGGAGTCTCTTTGGCAGCAAGGGAATGGAGTTGCAGGAATTTGTATGTATTGCCAATAAATATGGAAGTGCTGCATCCACCATGCTATGCGCCTCAGGCTGTTTGATGCATATTCTGTTGCTCGCAGTGGTGAAATTTTCATTGCTCATTCTCTCTCAATTTTTTCAGTGTATGCATCCTCAGCTCCTAGAAGATGTATTCATCAGAAGTTCGATGAATTCCAACTTTTGTTTCCTGGTGCGCTTGAGTCATTATCTTTCTATCTCCACCGAAAGCTGATGAACCCAGATTGCCCGCAGAACCTTCCGTCGTTCTGATTGTCTGGACTCCTGTTATGCAATGTTTCAAACTCTCTATAGTTAAATTGTTGAGATCTTTTTGCAACTCAGACAGCAGTGAAGGCATATGTGGCAATAGGTAGTTCAGGTGGTAGGCACCTCTCAATAACGGAAGGCCATTGTTAGGACTAGTTCCACCATAGATGAGTTGGTGAGTTGGTAGGATGGAGGGCTTCTTGCATGAGTTTGCTTAATGGAATGTCTTCTCCACTGAGGGAAAGAATTTAGTGTGATTTGGATGAAAGAATTTTCTTCGAGTTGGGCATCCATTCTGAGTTGAGCCCCAAGGCACGAAGGACTTCTAACCAATCAGCAAGCCAAAATAATGGTGTTCTAGGTTGCTGTAATCACCCTGCAGAATTGTGTGGAGGATGGAATGATCCTATCCAAGCCAACCACAGAGAGCCATGTTCAGATACTGGATGAGAGATCTACATTTCCAGACTCCAGTTTTTAGATAGTATAGATGTGTTGGTGCAATTGGATGATGGCGTTGGCTTTACCATCTCATACTTCCACCATGCTAATAAATTAGCTTTGCTATGTCTCATCATCACTGCCCTTATGAACTGTGGTTTGATTCCATCACAGACCATCTCTATGATGCCATTTGCATCATAAACGTCTCATGGATCATAAAACACACGGCCTCCATTTGAACATTTGGAGCCAAACCAACCCACCTACAAGTAGTTGGGAATGCATTCTATCTTTATGCTTGTTGTGGTAGATAACCTTGTTTAAACTACATATCACATCCGACATACTTCACCACATTTCTAAGTATTCCAGTAATGAAACACTTAGACAAGAATGAACCACATCACACACACACACACAAAAATGAAGCCAAATGACTTTGAACTTAAAATCATAAAATCATCAAACCATCAACTTCGTAAAGTAAATATCAATTGACAATTATGCTTCTAAGTATATACATAAATATCCATCAAACTATTGTTCGATCAATAGACGAATCAGGATCATCCTCTAGCTGCATTGTCTGATCAGCTGGCAATTAAATCACACAATATATGAAGCACACCAAGTCCCCCATGACATGGAGGTCCTTCATGTAATTGATTCAAGAGGATTTCTCCTGTCCTTTCTAGCGTATATAAATGAAGCAAACTGCTTGGCTTGCCTCCCCCACAACTTTCATAAAATTTCTTTACCTCATTTGATCTTTTGGACCTCAATAGAGAAAAAAATTTACATCTTATGTGCGTTCTGTAAACATGATTAGATAAATATAGGAGCATCCATAGAGGAAACACCCTGGTCCTCAAAACAAAATAATATATTGAGATTCTACAATGTCGGCTCTACGAGGCTTTTGGTACTCTAATCCGACCACTTAAACATTAAAAAATTAACAGAAGGGATCTATTTATTGTCAATGCATCATCATCCCAGAAGACTTTCCAAAACCAATCAATTCATGAGAAGAGTCATTGCAGCTTCCAATCCCGGCCAAGGCCAAAAACATGCCCTAATCACTCCTCTACACGCGGAGCCAAAACAAGTTACCAACTTTTCTTTTCCATGTTCACAGTTTAATTAACACAACAAGAAAAAAAAAAGGAAGGCTAGTTATGAATTACGATGTCCAAAGCTATATTAACATCAAAATAAAAATAACTCCCATCAGTCACTTCTTTGGCACCCAAAGCATCACCCAAAAGAAAGCCTCCCCCACTCCGCAATGCTCTCATTGCTTTAGTGGGGTCCACTCTGATGACTAATCCAGACCGTACAGTACGAGACTGACCTTTCCCATTTCTTCTACCAAAGATGCCATCAAAAAAAAAAAGGGACCACTCTTCTTTCCTATAACTGGAAAACCCCCGAATCTGAGGGAGGGAGCCCATGGCGAGCTACGGCGCCATGCTCCGGCGCTCCGGCCTGGCCCGCGCCACCGAGGCGGTGGCGGAGCGTGCGCGCACCACCCGGAAGGCCTTCTCCCGCTTCGCCCGACCCCAGGCCTTCGCCTGCCCCTCCGACGCCGAGGCCGCCGCCGTCCGCGCCGTCCGCAACGTCGCCTACTTCCGCCTCCACTACGCCCTCGTCCTCTGGGTCATCCTCCTCGCCACGCTCGCCCCCGCCCGCCGCGCCTCCATGCTCTTCCTCATGGCCGCCTCCAAGGTCGCCCTCTTCTACGGCGCCCTCCTCCGCGCCTTCTCCAACTCCGCCCTCCTCCGCCGGATCCTCCACCGCCGGCTCGTCCTCGCCCTCTTCCTCGTCGTCATCGTCGTCGATCTCGCCCTCACCGACGCCATCAAGCACCTCCTCCTCGCCCTTGCCATCGCCGCACCCCTCGTCTTGCTCCACGCCGTCTTTAGGGTTAGGGACGATCTCGTCGTCGGCGACGAGGCCTCGGCCTCCGGCGAGGCGGCGCCTCTCTCGGACAAGAAGGAGAAGGAGGAGTTCGATCTCGAATCCGGATCCAAGTGATTGGCTCGGCGACACGATTTAAGTTTACATATCTAAATACGTTTTTTTCCTTTTTTTATTTATAAATTTTGGGATGCTTACTAATTTGAACGGATCTTGGTAATGACTTACTGGGGCTCTAATGCTTGAAATGAGCTTTTGTTACTTGGGATGAATTTTTTATGTGTAAATGATTTCCATCTTCAAACTACATTCACTAATTGACGTCAAAACTTTGGAGCAAGTTGAGATGGCTCGGTGTGCTTCTCTTTTGGTATTGTGGATTCTAAATTAATCTATCGCCAATGCTCATAATGCGAATGGACTTTAATTGGGTGGATGTGAAGTTGATTAATAGAGAAACAGGTAATAGATGAGGAAGCCACTTACAGCATGGTAATTTCGGTACAACAGTTTATAACCACCACTTCATCTGCCTGCAGTTTAGTTGATCAAAATTGTTACTAGGGTTTTGATGCTTCAGATGGAGAGAAGAGAAGATCAAAGATCTATAGATCAAAGATCACAAGTCTTGAGGGAAGGTAAGGGATGCCAAGTAGGTACTTATAAGCCTTCACAAACGCCAGGTTTTCCGATAAAAGAAGAACAACAGTAGAAGTCCCCAGGAGCTCCCCCATGGAATGTGGACAAACCTTTCATGACACTTATAATTCTCCCCAATTACGTAAAAATCAGATGAACTCCACCTCTCTTTCTTGTTCTTCTCCTCCTCCTCCTCCTCCTCCTCCTCCTTTGTCCGTTGTGGAATCAAAGGGCATCATTGATGCCTCCAGTTGTGGAATCAAGGGGCATGATAGCTGCTTTGAGGCATACTTTCCGCTTTGCATAGGATTTCATCATTGATGCCGCGTTTTCCAACGGCAGCCTGGTCTGAGCCTGGATACATCCAAGAATTACACAAGATTTGCATCGGCCTGATCAGATCCAAGAGCTCCTGTTAGTCATCACTGACTCTTGGTTCAAATGACACAATCCTTGCCACGTCGCAAGGAGCAAGGATTCAATTCCAAAGAGTTGTTAGCCAAGCCACCAAAGTGGTAGCCCAGTTGGAACGGGGCGTTTGCTTCTAACCAAGTGGTTCCAGGTTCGAAACGCACGGGCGTCGATTAAATTTGGGGACCGTATGCCCCGCGCCTGGACACGGGTCTAGAAGTGCTACTGGTCGGCTGGTAGCCTGGGTGGTGCCAGGTGTGACGTACTCACACGGGGTACTCGTGCCAGAGCCCAGTGGGGTAATGAGCCGAGGCCACGGGTGGGGAGGGTATGAGTAATATATGGCTGGGGTCTGGTGAGCTGGGCCTATACCAAACGGTCATTCTGCCCGCATCGAACATGCTCCTGGCGGGGCGGGGGCCTAATGTGGGGCTGCTACGCGGGGGTGGGCCTGTCCCTTCCTCCCCTCTTCCCCTTTTTTTCAGCAAAAAAAAAAAAAAAAAAGAGTTGTTAGCCAATCCATCCACTCCCATATGTCAAAAGCCCCAGTTCTGTGAGCCGTGGCATAGTTTTATACGTAAAGACATGCATGCATATATGTACATATATAGATACATATCTGCATACATATGTATGTATGTATGTATATTTTTATAATTTATAATATTAAAATTTAAACTTTTATATGATTTTCTCAAATGTTTAGTATGTTGTATGTTTACTAGAAAAGCGACAATCAAGCGAGCAAAAAGTGGAGAAATACGAGACATTAGGAATTTTAAATATGAGCTATAAGTGTTATTACTGCTATTGCTACTACTGTTATTGGGAGAAGATATGTGCATAATAAAGGAGAAAACTATGGAAAACGAAAAAATCCAAGAGATAAGGTGGACCGAAGAGCTAAATTGCCGATTTGAAAACTCAACACAATTGGGGATAGCGAACATGGTAATTTTTCTGATGTTTGTTCTGGTTATATTTGCTTTCTAAACTTGTATGGATTCATTTATAATATGTGATAGGTTTTTGTGTCATTTGAGCATGAACAACCAAGAAAAGTTGGTGCAATTCATAGATTCAGTGCAGTTTATAAAATGCCAATTGCCTTATAACATATATTGTTAATGATTATTTTTTTTTGGACACCAAGGCTGGCTTGGGTTCTTGAACAAGCTTGCGGAATTCTAATATCCAAAAGATAGTTATCCCCAAGTTTGTTCCAAGTCGCAAGTGCTTTCTTTAATCATAAACCATGGGCTTACTTGTTCTCTCGTTTAGAGAAATATTCTTTGTGTCCAAAGGAAGTAACCCAGCCAATCGGACGTTCAACAAAAAGAATCAACTTTTGTACCAAAAAAAAAACGACCATTCCGATGGTTCTTTGTCGTCCATATACCTACTTGGAATTGGCAACATCTAGTTAGATTTCAAAATAAGTTCCACTTATCTTGGGGCACCATTAATAGCTGGAATGTTAGAGTGTTCATCAAAAGAAATTTTTGTCTCCGGTTCAATCGTGCAAGTTTAAATAATAAATTTTATCTTTTTTTTTGGTACATATAAATAAATCATATCATTTTTTTGGTACAAATAAATAAATCTTGTCTTTTGATAAATACTTTCCCTAAATAAAGAGGGAGAGACGGCTATTATTCCATCCTCTAACTCATCGATTTTGTATTTTTTTTATTTTTTTAGGTTTTTTTTAATGAATACTCTTCTAAAAACTCAAATTTACGTAAATATTTTTTTAAAATTTATAGTTATTTCTATACCCTCATAAAATATTGCTTTTGCACAAATGTCCCTAATATAATGATTCTTTTAATATCGTTAATAAAAATCATATTTATTTTAATTAAAAATAAAATAAAGTTTTGAAATTATTTTTTTTGCTCTCCATCATAGTTGCTTTATAAATGCTTCTTATCGCATATATATCTATTAAGGACATTTTAGTTATTTTAATTTAAAACCGTTAATTTTCAACGATGTTAGATGGTGTGAGTGCATATGCAAAAATAAAAATAAAAAAATAACAAAACAAGTGTTTTATGGAGATATATATATATATGTAAATATTAATTTTAAAAAAATATTTATACAAAATTCGATATTTAAGAAGATATATATGTAAATTTTTTTATTATTATAATAGTTATTGCGCGCATGATATAGAATAAATTTTCAAAATAATAATATAAATCAGGTAAAACTCTAGATAACTCTAGGTAAAAATAATATAATTTCGTCGATTTATCAAAAAAAAATATATATATTTGATAGAGTTATGAACCAACAGCGCAATCTTGCAACCAATTACAGCAGTTAAGCTTCCGCTTCTACATAAAGATTGAGCAAAAAAAATTTCTTGCGGCTTCTCTTTCCAACCTTCCGTTCACTGCGTCGCCCACTGCCCTAGCTCTGATCCCCGCCCTTGCCGACACCAATCCACCGCCTCCCCCGCTCTCTCGCCTCCATCCCGAGCCCCGATCGCCGTGCTCCGTTCCGACCTCCCTCCACTTATTTCGTCGCCCCTCGTCGTTCCGCTCCCCCGCCGCCGTCGACCTCGCCCTCGCCCTCGCCCTCGCCTAAGGTAAGCCTCCTCCTCCTCCCCTATCTGTGCCGTTCTTGGATTACTAATCTTAATTCTAATAGAAATCGAATCGTTGTGAGAATTCTTGATTTCTTGGAAATATTTTATTGGCCGCGGTGGCGCGTGGAATAGCAATCATGGAATGACAATCCTGATCGTATTGATCTTTTCGTTGGATCTTCCATTGTATCATATTCTCCCTTGCGTATTCACTAATTGTGCTTGGGATTGCTGTCGAATATTAATATATCTTATTCAATTATAAATGCGTGGCTAGCCTTTCCTTTGCGACGCCCACTGCTGATCTGTTGTAA
Source organism: Phoenix dactylifera (assembly GCF_009389715.1). Classification (NCBI taxonomy): domain Eukaryota; kingdom Viridiplantae; phylum Streptophyta; class Magnoliopsida; order Arecales; family Arecaceae; genus Phoenix; species Phoenix dactylifera. The sequence goes on from NC_052396.1 coordinate 2,811,474, forward strand.
ATCTTTGGCTTTTACTAATTTGAAGTTTCTTATCATGTGAATACTATCTGTCAATTATTAATGGAGGTCGATGATTTCTGGTTTATATGTTAGTACTTGAGACGTTGGAACGTTTAGGCATGGGTTACGGCATGCTGATATGATGATAAGAATTCGGCTGCTAATTCTTTTTTTTTTCCCCTCAAATTCCCAGAGAAAATTTATAAGTTATGATCATATTCATTCTGTATGTTGTATATATTATCTGGATTTATAAGGAAACTCTGAGATGTTTGGAAGGTTATTTCATTTTTTTATTAGACTAGTTATGATGTATGTGGTTATGAACATCAGCACATGCACTTTGTGAAGACATAAAATAGTGGCTGTGTTGCAAAATTTACATCCATAAACAATGTTCATTATATTGTAGTATACATATTGACCAAATAATATAGTGGTTTGAATAAACTCTAGATTTACGTGCGATATCTCTGTTCTTCTAGTCCTTCATTTTCTGGGTTTGAGGACCAAATATTTTAGTACCTAACTTTGTGTGGATCAATGGGTGGATTTGCTTATGTTCATTTTCTTGTATTTTCCGTGCATTTGTTCTCCATATCTGAAGTTTATTTTGTGAAATATACGCCAGATTTTTTTTTTTTGATATTTGATGAGATAGACCCAGGCATATCTTGCCTGACCTGCTTGAATCAATGAAAGGATAGGCCAAGACGGGTCAATGACAACCTCTAGTTAGCCCATGCACAGCTCTATAATTGATTGATATACTTCATTATATATAAGAGATATGATCATAAAACATACCCATATTTAAACCCCATCCCTCCTTTCAATCTGCTTTTTCTCCTTTTGTTCCCTACTCCCTCCCTGTCCATCTTGCCACCTTCCTCCTCCCCGCTTCTCTGCCTCATGCTGCACAGACCACTGCTGCATGTCAATCCCATGGGTAGGATTCCTGCTGCTTCTGAGCATCTCTCTCTCTATCCCCACCCTACCCTCCCAACCTTTTTTCTGCCACTGGATCCCTTATTTCCTTTGCAATTGGCCCTTCCCTAGGGTTCTACTGATTTAGATTATCTCAGGCCTAGAACTTTAATTTTCAGGCCAAGTTTTGGCTGAAGAAGTTAATACCAAGGCCACTCGAGGATAGGCTAGGCCAGTGTTTCAGTTGTTGATGCTAATCTCTGCCTTGGCCTGTGAGATCCCACATCTACTACAAGATCTATCTTAAAGTTTTGATTAATTTCCTTTTCTTTTATAATTTATGCTATGAAGTCTTCTCTTTTTTGGTCTCACTAGTTACGTGCAAATTAAAGGGGGATATGATTATTAGGCTATAATGCTATATCTTATGTAGATTATTGTTTTAGAGGTGTTATTTTAAAAAACTTATTGGATTGGGATTCAGGTAGACACCGCCAAACTATTTTTATTTTTAAGATAGGTAAATTTGGTTGTTTTCTTCTTGTTTTTAACATGTAATTTTTTTATCTAAGATTAGTTGTTTTTTGGTCATGATTCATGCTTCTTGGAGCTCTGTTCATAGGAAGGGCAAGGAGATGCCCTGAATCTCTATGCTCATGATTTCACATAGCTTTTATTTTTATGTTAGACATTCTTGTATCTAATGTGCCTTCCATTATGTTTTGCCTTCTATTATGCTGATCATTGTTATTGTGTTTCTATGTTGTTAGTTGTCTTTTTTTGCGCTTTCTTTAATTTTCTTGATTGATTCTTTGCATGCGTCGTTGGCCTTAGTAGCATACTTTGTTTTAAGATGACATGAAATTATATTGTAACATCGTCAAATTGTTAATAGAACAGTTTGTATTGCATCTGTACTGTCTGTTGCTGACTAGAGCATAACATAAACATGCTGAAATTGCCCAGTTCTTTATATCCATATGGTATTGTTCTAAACAAGCTTTTTGGTTCCAACGTTTACCTGCAGATATGGGGTGTACTGCATCAATCCAGGACCATACTGTTACAGTAAAACTAAATACAATATTGTAGCATCACATGGTACAATTGCTGTGCTGACGGTACCAAGGGGGGTGTATCTTATTAACCTGACCCATACGACAAAGTATGGGTACAGGTCTGGTACCAAAATTGAAAACATTGGCTCTAGACTTCATGAACTTTAGTTGTTATATTAAATGTCTGATTCTTATCTGGGATTTTGTTATAAGGATATTAGATTAGTTGCTTGTGTCAAATATTATATCCGGTAAGAGAGTCAGGAGCTACAAATACCAAGTTCAGATGCAATTTCATACTATTGGCAAACTTTTGAGAAGGCTGTTTGGTTGATTACCAGGAAACTTGTGCAACACATAGAGCAGTTAAAACAGATCACGTAATATTTTTTTTAAAATAAATACCTGGTCCTTTTTCTTGAGGTATTTGGTATTTGATTCTACAAATCATCTCTTGATGGAAGTGTTAACTGTTTGGTTAAAATATATGGTACACAATTATGCTTCTTTTAGTTCAGGTTGTCTTGCTGAAGTATATATGGATAAATAATGAACCATATTCATTTGTGATTCTTGATATACTAGGCTGGTATACTTTGATCATATCTATATCAATATGCTTGTGTGCATTTTGTTATGCCATATATGTATTTTTTGTATGATTTTTCCCCTAAATTTTTTAGTGTTAGGAAGATTACATGATGTTGTGAATACGCTGCTATCCTTTTTCTTTCATTTTAAAGTGACCTTTTTAGTATTGATGTTTGATTCCATTACTTGATATATGGTCATTTCATAAAAATGAATATGGTGGTGAAGAAAAAAAATATCAGTCCTGCATTTTTTTTCTCTTTTTTTTTGTGTGCTGTTAGGGGGACAGGGGATGGTGGGCAGCGGAGCGGGTCTACCAATTAGATTGCAAAATCCAGATGTACAGGGGAGTCCTGCAACCAGCCGAAGAGTTGGGATTTTCTTAAAAAGTCTAGCCATGGAATCCCATCTAAGGGTATACGACATGAGTTAAGGTTGATGGATGTGTCCTGTATCATTGCCTTGGACTTGAGCAATGACCATGGAGTGAACGCACTCTCCGTAAGGGCTTGAGCTACTCTGAGATGCAGCAACTTTGCTGCTTCTGAGGGAAAATGGATCAGCACCCATTTGGCCCCATTCCCTACTTATTCCTTCAAGACTGACCTATTTTCTCACCCTCTTGTCCTCCTCATCTCACACTTATTGACGATGCCTTCAAGTCTGACCTCCACCTTTGGTCTCTGGTCATATCTTTTGCCCCCACCATTGAATTTTGGTTATCTTTGGTTATGCTACCTATCTGCAGTCTCCATTTCCAATTTGCTCTTCTATAAAAGAACATATGCTTCTAGTTCTCCCCATTCTTCTTTTTAGCGTCTCTCCTTGTTCTTGTGCATCTCTTCTACAATCTTCTCAAAACCTAAAACCAAAATCTTAGCCATACCTCAAATGGTAACCTCATCTTATCAAAGCCTTATTCATACTTCCATCATGCTGAAGAACCCTAGCCCTGATCATGATCCAAACCTAATTCCTGATTAGGACTACTATTGTAGCTCTCTAGAGGGTTGGACTATATTAGCTACCAGCAGTAAAAGAGAGAGTGGATCAAATGGCAGTGAGTTCAGAGTGAGGAAATACAAGTCTGCCAAAGTGCTCCTGTACCAAGATGGCTTGAAACCAAGGCCTTGCAATTACTTGCTAGTAAATAATATCCTGCTATTTCGATATTCAAATTCAGTGTTTTGACTTAGATAAACCAGAAAACTGTTATATGTTTGATTGCATCAACTGTATCCTAAATATTGGTAGGTAATTTAGAAATTATTTGAACAAATGTGTGCATATTAATATTTGATGAGTCTTATACGTCTTAGTTGTAATTCACTCCTACTGGACACTTCATCTTCTTCTATGCTGTTCCACCTATGTTTTATAATGCTATGGGAGTTGCTGGATGCCTTAGGCCCTGTTTGGGGGAGCTGTTAGTAGTAGAGCTTTTGAAAGTAGAGTTTTTTGAAGTAGAGATTTTATAAAAAGTTGTTTGCTATTTGGTAACTACTTTTCTAAAGTGCTGTGGCACTTTAACATGCGTTTGGTAAACAAACTGAGAAAGTACTTTTGTATGACAAAATTATTATAAAGAACATTGCATAGTATTATACAACAGAGCATAATAAAATATAACATATATTAATACATAAATATATGATATAGTATAATATTACTGTAATATAATATAATATTATTATAATATAGTAATGTAATATTATATACTATAGCATAATAATTTAATATAATATTTAATTATTTAACATAACATATCAATGTATTATGATATAATGTAATGTAATATTATATTTATAGTGTAATACAATAATAAAGGTACAAAATAGTATAATTATTAGCGTACATTAATTTTTCACAATATAACATAATATTAAATTATTTAACATAACATATTAATGTATTATGATATAATATAATATAATATTATATTTATAGTATAATACAATAATAGGAAACAAGAATACCTTTTCTTGCACGGAAGGGAGTCTGATCCACGGCTAGGGTTCTTTGTTAGGGCTCCAGCAGATTTTTAGGTTTATAAAGGGACAAAGTATGTAATTATTATATTTTATTATGGATATTTTAGTCAAAAAAAGCTTTCCGACAAAACTCAAAACAGCTTTTCAGAAAGCTCCAAAATGGAGCTTTTTCCAAAAAATTGTTTTTAGCTTTCTGGAAAAGTTAAAACAACCTCGTGAAATTTTTAGCAAACACCCTTTTTCATCCAAAAGTGCTTTTGGAGGGCCAGAAAGTACTTTTTGGCCTTCCAAAAGCTCCCCTAAATGGGGCCTTAATCAATTCTGGATTCTTCACATGCATCTGCAGGAAGCATTGTCAATTAATATGCTGCACAAATGGGCATTAATTTGTGATCCTTGTTACACTAAGATTTCCTATTTCATTTTATACTTGTACTTTGTGTCTTTAAATTTTGTTTTTTATGTTGCCATTGGTATTATAATATTATCCATTTATGTTCTTTAAGTTTTATCTGAGTTTTTGCTTCATTTGGTTTGTTTGATGGTTAGGTTGACTTTATCACCAAAACTGACAAGGCATTGTACAAAGGGGATTTTTTGCAACAAACCAATAAGAACAGGTTCTTACGACTCGTAAGAGCTGAAGTTACCTCACCAGATTCAAGGTAAAGAATTTATTTTAAAACTTGTGCAGTTGTTTTTTATTTTGCTTGAAATTCTCTTGGCTAAAATTTCATCTAATGATCGAGGATGGTAACCTTTTGTAACTTATAACTCGAATTCCTTTCCATTCAATGAATTGAAGGGGGAACATCTTCTGGCTGGTGGATTATAAATTGCAATGTGGCTTGTGTTCCAAATGAAAAGTCCTATGTGGCTTATAATGCATAAATAGTTTACAAGAATAGGGGGAAATCTCTTAAAGCTAACCATGCCCCTGCAAAATACAAGTGCTTAATTATATGTTATTGAGAGTCACCTATTTATTTACTTTGAGGTTCCTATTAGGCTTTTTTCCTTTTCCATTGATCATTGTTGAATAAATACATCACAAGATCCAAATTATGTGGATTCATTTCCTAAAACTAACTATTCTGTGTGCTCTGAAACTATTGGAAAATAAAAAATTGATTCCTATTGACATTTGAAACCTAATGAAAGAAAAGAGGATTGACTCCCTGCATATAGCTAACTGCTGGCATACTCCAACTAAGAAACCTCCAGCCTGCTAATTAACTATTATTAATAATGCAGGCACATTACAAGTCACGTGCTCATGTGGGTATTGTATCGCCCCTTACCTTGTCCTTTCGGTTTAAGTATTGAGAATTATCAGGTACAGATATAGTTTTCAGGTAGCATCCCTTTGGTTTGATTTTGCCATTGAACTAGAATTTCTGTAATTGCATTATTTTGTCATCTTACTATGTAATGTTTTAGGGTGAATATATGAAATCTAATTCTGAAGTTGAAGATTAGGGGTCTGGATAGGTGACTGGGCTCCTACCTTTTGTTTCAGCTGTCATGGATTACAGGGATGAATTTTGAATAAGTGGTGACTATCCTTCCATCATTGAGGGGATGGTTCCTTCAATTTTCTTTTCATCAATTCTAATTATTTTTCCTTCCTTATCATCAAGTTCAAACCCAAGAGAATTGATGGCATATAATGCACTTCTTTGTAGTTTCTATTGTGCTTTGGCTCGAGGGTGGAGCCAAGATTTCTTCATAGGTTGAGGGTGGTTTTTTTTTTGGTTGCGGCGCCGGGGGTGGAGGGGGGGGGGGGATTTTTTTTTTTTTTTTTTGATTCGTCTAGTCAAGAAATGAATGCAGGTGCATTTGCAACCATAACTACCGATATTTTGCCATCGTGTGTTGATAGCTGTCCGTTGCCCTCTAATTTAGTTGTGTTATCTTTATGACATAATTATATGAAATCTCAACACAAAAATGAAGAAAACATTAATGCGGCCAATAATATAACTGAGAAAGCAATTTGTGTTGGATAATTTAAGATTGAGTGGATGGTGGACCTTCCTGGCAGAATGGTGTTGCTAAAAGAGTGGTTCAATGAGAGCTTAAAGCAGTAAACGAAGTGGCTGCAGGAGTGGTCGGAGGGGACAAACTGATTAAGAGGTGTGGCATGACCTCATGGAACAAGTCCCTGAAAGAACCTATCTGATTAGGAGTGCCTTCGCTTCTGAATTGATTTTCATGAATTGTAATCAATGTAGAAGACAAATTAAGCCTACTGTTGATTGAGAAAATGGAGCTGCTAGGCCAAAAGTTTGCAAAAAAGAAAAGAAGACATAAAATATGAACAAGAAAATTATGAGAGAACAAGCCTTGAATCATGTATGATCCATGGAACAGGAGGAATATCACACCCATAGTTGAGTTATGGAGATCTAGGAAGGGCATTAAATTTGTTTGTGTGCGCGTGCATGTGTGTGTAGAAGAGAGATAGGGAGAGAGAGAGAGACTTCGGTATAAAAACACCAAAAGTCACACCCTCGCTGTAATGGGTGCCCACTTGGGATGCAGACCATTTTGCATTGGGAAGGTGCGGATTGGGTGTTTGAAGTAGTGGGTGCTTTCAATATTTTGGTTGAAATCATACGTAATTGAGAGGAACATTAGTTAGGGATCAGTTTAATGAAGTGATGTCATTGCTCATTGCGAACTAAAGAGGTGGGTTTCCAACTAAGGGCCTATTGGAATTTTTCTACAGGATTGGGCTGAAAATTCTGCAGGATTTGTAGATTGGGCGGTACAACCAGCAAAATCACCGGCTGCATGGTGGGCTAGGCAAAATATCCAGAAATAGCTTTGGAGTGGGTCAGCCGAAATTCTATAGGGAGGAAAAAAAACTTGGTGAGATCTTTTTTTCTCCCTATGGGATTCGGGCCAGCCCCACTTCAAACCTATTGCTGTGTATTTTATAAATACAGGCCTAGTCGAGCATATAGCCTATGATCTTGCTGGTTGTGTTGGCCCAATCTATGAATCCTACCAGATTTTCAGCACGATCCTGTAGGAAAATCAAAACAGGCCCTAAGTTGGAAATAGTGAAGGGGTCTGCATTATAGAATTGGATCTAGGCACAATGATGTGGATGGGAAATAGACATATATCAAGGTACTTTTGTATTTTGGGTTTGCATGGCCAGCAGCCTCCTGCCTAGCTTCACTGTTGAGTTTCCATTTAATGGACTTGTATTAAGGATTGAGCAGCTTAGGTTGGTTAGAGTCGAGTGACTTGGAACACTTTGTTGCATGTTTTCCATTTTAAACTTATGGACAGTAATCATTTTTTGTGGCTTTTGGAGGAATATGTCATAAGTTCCACCACTTATTATGCTGTTCTAAAGCAGCCATGATGTCATGTTTGACATTGCTGAAAGAAAGTAGGTGGAAGCGAGGTTAGATTTTCATAGCAGCATAGGCATCAGACCTAACCCTAGCACTATGTGCTGAGAGGATTTAACTATATATTGAACCTTGCTCTTAATATTTCCTCATCAATAATACTACCTGGACCACATTAGCAAAAGCCACCCTACAGGCATAATTTGAATACATGCTTTAAACCTGGCAAAATGAATGACAGCACAGGCTAAACTTTGTTGATCTTCATATATTTTGTGAAATTTTGATCCTGTTGCTATTACGATAATGGACATCATTGCTTGTGATGCAGTCTTGAACTCAGTGCCGCCCAGTCTACAGGTAGCAGATGGAGCTACATACAATAAAAGATGCATTTGACCGAGTTGCTAAGAAGCAAAAGCTTTCATGCTCTAAAACCCTAGAAGTCATTGACCAGGTTGGGCAAGAGATAGAACAGGCAATGGCAAAGATGCAGTCAACTGATACTGGTGCAGGCTGCTCCGACCAGAAATCCATTCTCTTGGAGCTCAAAACCAAGCTGACTGAAATTGCCCCAATGAATCAACTTGAAGGATCTCAGAGGGAGCTGAATGTTGGGCTTGTCAAGTATGCGAAGATTCTTGAGAAGTACTTCAATCCAGACATATCCAAGGCATATCGGAACATTGACTTTGACATCCATATAGTAAATCAAATCATTGCGAGTCACTTCTATCGCCAAGGCCTGTTTGATCTTGGTGACTGCTTTGTAAGAGAGGCCAATGAGCAAGACGCTACCACTCTGAAATCTCCATTCCTGGAGATGTATGGGATACTTGATGCTATGAGGTCTAGGAATCTTGAACCCGCACTTAATTGGGCTTCTAAGCGGAGCGAAAGGTTATTGCAGGATGGGTCGACCCTCCAACTGAAGCTTCACCAACTGCAGTTTGTGGAAATGCTACAAAAAGGAAGTCGAAATGAGGCTCTGAAATATGCAAGAACCTACCTGGCTCCATTTGCTTCAGTGCACAAGGTTGAGATCCAAAAGCTAATGGCCTGTCTTCTGTGGGCAGGACGGCTCGACCACTCTCCTTATGCCGAGTTCTTGTCCCCGACTCACTGGGAGAGGTTGGCTGAGGAGCTCACCCAGCAGTTCTGCAGCCTCTTGGGTCAGTCCTATGAGAGCCCGCTTAGCGTGGCTATAGCAGCAGGGATCCAAGGGTTGCCAACTCTGCTGAAGCTAGCAAGCGTGATGGCTGCGAAGCAGCAGGAGTGGCAGGCTATGAAGCAGCTGCCAGTGCCTGTTGATCTTGGGAGGGAGTTCCAGTTTCATTCTATTTTTGTGTGCCCAGTGCTGAGAGAGCAAGGAACCGATGAGAACCCACCAATGCTGATGCCTTGTGGACACGTGCTGTCAAAGCAGTCAATAGTGAAACTGTCGAAGAGCAGCACACGGCCATTCAAGTGCCCTTATTGCCCGCTGGAGGCATCGGTGGGTCAGTGCAGACAGCTTCACTTCTAATCATTGGTTGGGTCAACATGGCAAGGGTTGCAGCTTGTGTGATGCATTCCTAATGTTAGGCTGTGATAATTGAAATCTAGGCTATCGTATGAAAGATGTAACATGGTTGTCTCTGGATATCTCTTGTATGTTTGAAAATCTCCTAATATTTAGAGATTTTCCAGAGCTCTATCTGGAACTTGGATATTATTATGTAAATATAGACATGTTCATGTTTCATTTTTTTTAATCAATATCTTGAAAGTTTCTTTCTTTATAGGTTTAGAAGTTAGAATAGCAGCTTCATGTTTTTTCCGTCTTATCTTGGCCCACAATGATCACACGCTTGGAAGCGATTCGTCCCGATAAAGCAGTTTTGTGATTACATCCAACTATTATCAACCAAAGATATGGATGAGATGGCTCACCAACCTTTGTTAGTATAGTTGTTTCTTGTAATTGCTCATGGTAATGCGGAAGGTAACTGCCTTGATGCTGCAATTTAGTTGGCAAAATTTGATATTAGAATTTCTAATGCTTGGATGGAGACGGTAGGGAATGGAGTTTCTGACCCTCTCAGAAGCAGCGATTTTCCCTGTTCTTACAGCAAGCAGGAGGTCGGTAAGTCCACCAAGCCTCAGGAATGAGCCTGAATAGAATGCCTGCTTGCTTGTGATCAGTGATTGTTGTCTTATAATGTTAATTAAGTACTGCAGTCTGTAGTGAGTTTCTCAGTCGTCAAAAACTAGTTTGAATGCAGGTGCAAGACGCAACAACAGAATTTTGTAGGGGCGATATGCTTTGGAAGAAGAGATTATTCATATTTTATTTGTTTCAATATTCTCATGCTTGCCAAGGATGCTTGTTCATATTTTATGTTCATAGCACTGCCAATAGAAATCTGGCCCGTAGTTAAGGCTGATGCCTATGTGTGTAATTAATCGATCAATGGGATAGCCTCCAGGCATCTTTAGTTGCAGAAGTTTCCTTCGGCTTAATAATATATGGCTTCGTCTACCAGCAGAATTTCCAAGTATTGGAGGAAAAAAAAATGGAGGATACCCTATCTTAGAAGTAGTTCAAGAGACTCCATTAACCATACACTGGTCTAGGCGCAAGGAGCATCGTTTGCAGAACCAAGCCCTCCAACCTTGCCACCTTGGTGCCACACTGAATGAAAATGTATCAAGTTCAGAGATATGCGAAGGAATTGCTCTGAAATTTTTGCACAGATTTCAGGCCACTGGCTCCCCTTCAGAGAACCGTAGTTGGTAAATGAGAAGTCTATAGGCAATTAAGGATGATAAAAGGAATGGTAAAGGAGCAAGGAATTGTTTTCCCATCAATGTAGTGGAGCATTTTCTCAAGCTGAGTCCTCAGGCATGTACATTATGATTTTGTGCTGATATCCCTGAACACAAACACTGGATGGAACTTTTCTGACAATCATGTACCTAACCATCCAGAAGATACTCGAACTGCTCCATCCTCTGTGTTCGCCATTATAGTTGCATCAAACTCGCACAAGCTCCCACAACAAGATTCTCAAGGTCTAGGTACATCTCTCTGTTCTTTCTTGCAGAACTTGCATATAGTGTCTGAAAATGCTTTTGTTTGTTCAAAACTATTCCAGTATTCCTTGTATCCAGATTGCCCAGTAAAGGCTTCAAGTCTTCAACACCAATAACTAACCTTGTTGATGCTTGGTACTGAAACCAACACCAATAACTAACCTTGTTGATTCTCAACTATCCAACTTTTGAAGCATGCAGCAGGCTCAGCCTTAATGCAAAGTGGCACAGGATTGACTTCAGTTCCTTGTGAGCCTAAAATCTGCGCACCTTTCTTAACTCTGAGAGTAATATGAATGATTACAGATGTCCATATAGGAGTAAACATGAGAGTACCGATACCTTTGTCCTCTAGGACATTGTATGTATCGCTACTTATCCTGGTAATTCCTACATGGAAGCAATCATGCTTAACACCATGATTTAGGTAATACATAATAGATTTTGCATGCAATATTAGCTCAATAAATATCAACTACAAAAGCATCTGACCCAAACAAAAAAGAAAAGACATAAAAAAAACAAAAAGAGCAGAAGACATTAAAACAGAAAGAAGAAGAAAGCTAGCTAAGTTAAATTTCGCACCTTGATTGAAAGCCCTGCGCCAGGTACTTTTAATGTTTCATAGTCCACAATGTTCTTTTTTTTTTTTAATGAAAATTCTTTGCTTTATAGAAAAAAATGAATAGCATGTATCACAATAGCAATTGACAGCCAAAATCTTAAATGTACCAATCTAATATATTTAATGGTTTTGAGGATATGCAGACCAGAAAAATGATAGCAAATGGTGGAGAAAAAGATTTGAATACGAAATTGCTAAAGAAGTTAAATAATGCTGAACATTGGTTATTTCATAATCATGGAGCTTGGTCATTTCATATTCATGGAGCAATGAATCATTGGGCTGAGATGGATTTGAACCACCAGGACTGGGTACATTGATTAAGGTAATTTTCACACATTTGATGAAAATTGCTCTGTGAAAAATGTTAGATAACAATTGTTTGCAAAAGTAGTTTAGATATCTTCAGCATGCACTAAGTTTGTAAGACAAGCTCTCCACTGCAGGGGATTAGAAAAAGAGAGTTCGGACAGTCTGTATCAGGATTATTTTGGCGAATGTGAATTATTACTTCGGAAAGAACCTAAAATTCAACAAATCTTGAAAACAGTAGACAAATGAGAATGAAAGTATGAACCAGTACAAAAAGGATAGCTGATGCAATTTTAGATAATTGGTTTTTTATTCATATTTTTGAGAATAACAATAGGTGAATGTAGTTAATTAACATGGAAAAACAGTTTGGAGATTAGAATGGTCAATGCAAATAGAATGGATTAATTACAAAGGCAATTGCGTTAAGAGGTAGGGAAGGAACTGGCGGCCCACTGAGACTGGTCATCTTGGATTCGGGAAGTCTTTAAGGCTGCATTTGTGAGTTTCTTGAAAGGAGAAAGAGAACAAGATTTTGGAGTTTAGAGCCATGTGGCTTTGCCTTATAGTTAATTTTTCTTCATTACACCAATAAAGATATTTAATTATTCTGGAACACTGTGAGAAGGGGGTGAATGTTTGGCCTCCAAACCCTAGGGAAACCCAAAAAAAACTCATAATTGAAGAACTTTCAGTTATTCATAACCACATCCACCTGTTGCCTTCCTTTATTGAAGGGAGATGAATGGCATTGAAAAAAAAAAAAAGAGATCAATAGGTACTTTTTCCTGTGAAATATTAAATCTTCCTAGCAGATAGTGAACAATGTCACACAGTTCAAAAAACTGATTTAGAACCTGAAGAACCTCAATGATGCAAGTATTCATTTCACTAGTTGTTCTAGGAAAAATATTGAGTTGCAACAATCTCCTGAAAGTTGGGCCAGAGACTAGATTGAATACTAACGTCTCATGAATAGGTGCCGTCTCAATATCTATAAGAGATATACTATTGAAAATGTTCATATTTTTTCACATTTCATTCAAAAAAAATTGCATACCTCAATTTTAATATGTAAGATATCTGAAATACAACCTTAGCACAACTATGAAGTGCTGATGCATGTTTGGCTTGAATTTGATATGTGGAACACTCCTTCTTTTTTTTCTTTTTTCTTTTTTCTTTTTTTTTTTTGGTGAAAACGGCATTTCATATAGCTCTAACTTGAGTACATCCAACCCTATCAACAGAAAGTAAAGAGTAAAAGGTAGGAGGAATATCTCCTACAGATAAAACTCTTGACATGATAAAACACTTATATCAAAGATTTGTGAAGCTAGGTGAAAAAGATTGATTTGGTGAATGTTCTAAAGCAACATGTGCTTTGCATTTTCCCTTTAATTTCTCTTCAGGAATACAAGTTCAAGTTTTTATAAAACTAAACAAACCTGTCATAAATTGGTTCAGATCCTTTGCAAGTGCATCAGTATCCACTGTCAAAACTACATACATGCCATATATATAACATGACATATATTTTTGGCTAATATCAAGCTCAAAAAAAAAACATGACAAATAACTGCTGTCATTGATAAAGGTGATCATAGTGCTTCTACTAAGATATGCACCAGCTATATAATTTAATTGTCCAGTGTAACTACAATGGATCAAATCTGGATCTTTTATCAAAAGTGGGCATACTTTGGCAAAAGGGAACAAGTCAAAAGTAGGCATATATTATCTAGATAAATTATATCAAAGGAAACAAAGGAACTCAGAAGAGAAGTAAACTGATGGTAGGTGTCATGATTCATGAATTATAAATCATAATTATCAGAAAATATAGCTATATTACCACTGCCACTATACGACAATCTACTCCACTGACCTGCAATAATAGGTTGCTCTAACCATGTTTTTCACCTGCTGACAGGCAGTGAATTGCATGATTGGTGCTTCAGAAATCGTTGACAACCTTCTATTATGAGTAAAGGAGTGGATCATCGGTCATGAGAGTACCATTCTAAATACCCCATCTGAAATTCACCATTGTTCGGTCCATTGAAACTATAATAGAAATATAACCAAGCGAGTAGCTTCTATATTTTGAATTAGCAATCAACACCCGGATGGCTTAAATTTGATCAACACCTTACATATCACTAAGCTATACATTTACATCAGCATACTTGATAGTACTATTTAAAAAGGTGCTACAAAAGTTATTTTTTCTATTTGGCACGTAAGCACATGCTGTTTCTAACCCAAACATTATATTTGAGCAAAACAAACCATTCAAAACAGTACCATTCCAAGCATTTGTTTGAGAAACCAGGGCCACAAAAAGAAAGAACCTGGAGTTAACTCTCTGAATCAGGAAACGGAAAGCTTTTCTCGAAAACCCAACTTCAGGTGACCACAAAACGATTCCTGCTCCAAAATTCCCAATGTTCTAGAGAAGTCAAAAAAAAAAAATTGTAATCAGTTTCTTCCATTGGATACACTAGAATAGACACCTGGTGGTCATTGGACCTAAAGTTCTTTTTCTTTTTTTAATCAACAATGTTTACCTAATTGCCATAGCCCTCCGGGCGCCACCACCGGGGCGGAAGGAACCCTGCGCCTTTCATGTCGAGGATTTCCAGTAGATCCATATCAGCAAATCTCCCGCTGGGCTTTTCAGAGAACATCTTAATGACATCCAGAAGACTGCCCGGGGGGACTGGTTTGTCGGCCACGGAAGCCGCTTCCCTCGGGATCGAAGGTGGTGAATTCCGACCGCCGGCAGTAGAACTAGAAGAGGCCACATTCCCCTCCGCCAGCGGTGGATTTCGGATCGAAGCCGGCAGCTTTCTCGACTCTGGAACAACCTTAGCAGCAAAATCTGGGTTCCTGGTGGTGCTCGTCTGGGCATTCGGATCAGATTGGGGATTGTCCGATCGCATGCCATCTTCTTGATCTGGCCTCGATGATGGCGCTCCGCCTTCACCAAACCCTAACTCCTCATCCTCGTCGGGAGGCGTTCCGCCAGGAGAGGCGGAGGACCTAATCTGGACGCCCCCCAGTCTCCGCCTGGAAGCACAAGATTTGATCTTGCAGCGTTTGGACGGCCCTGGATTCTCGCGGCGGCCGTGGGAGGCTTCTCCGACGACGGCCGGAGTCTTCCCTTTGTCGTCCACCTGGGGGAGCTGCGACCCAGCAGCGCGGCCGGCGCCGGCGGCGGAGGGGGAGTCGGGGAGAGAGCAGATGACGACGGGGGCGTCCGCGGGGGGGGCGTCGTTGATGAAAGTGAAGTGGAGGAGGCGCTCCTCCTGGGAGTCGGAGGGCCGACCAACCTCCTCGTCGATGGCGGCGAAAGGATCCATGTTACGTTATGTTGCGATTCCCTCTTACCTTCTGCTCCATTCTTTGGAAATGACTAGATTTTGGCGGTTGTTCATGATGGTCGGGGACATGAAATGGGGATTACGAGTACTGCCGTCCGGTGATTGATATGCTGCATCCTTACCGCCCTTCGATCTTACAAGAACGACAGGCCGTAACGAAGCTCATTTTGCAAAACGGGCCAGATTTCCTGATTTCATTTAATTAATTCTAGGAGGGGGTTTTCAACCAAATTTATTATTTTATATTAAAGTTATTAGAGTCATACTCTATATATATATATATATATATATATATATATACTTTTCTTTGCAAATAATTGATATCTTTGCCTAGATTGAGAAGCCTCCAAATTTACCATTTATTAATTAAAAATAGTATCTTATTTTAAATACTTTTTAGCATTTTATCTAAAAATCATAAATATATTTTTTAATAAATTGTTTTACTAAATCATTTTTTGTTTTATGTTATAAATCAAGGAGGTTGGTCTAAGTGGGTTAGTTAGATGTCAAACTTGGATTCAAGTTAGATGTTTTTAGATGAGAGACCGTCCTTATTCTTAACTCTGCTGGTGGTATTACAATCCTAGCTAGTACACCATATTGCATGGGCATAAGAGGTTTATTAAGGCCCTGTTTGGGGGAGCTTTTGGAGGGTCAGAAAACACTTTCTGGCCCTCCAAAAGTACTTTTAGATGAAAAACTGTGTTTGGTAAATTTTTCAAAAAGCTGTTTCAGCTTTTACGGGAAGCTGAAAACAGCTTTTGGGAGGAAGCTCCAATTTGGAGCTTTTGGAAGGAAGCTGTTTCAGCTTTTTTGGAAAGCTGTATTTTTGACAAAAATGCCCATATTAAAATAACATAATTACATAGTTTGTCCCTTTATAAACCTAAAAATCTGCTGGAGCCAAGAACCCTAGCCGTCAGACTCCCTTTCGTAAGAAAATGTATTTTTCTTTTCAATTTTTGTATGCATCTCTTCAACCACATTTTAGAAGAAAAAAATTTTAATCCTTTTCCATACCTTCCAAAATCAATCTATTGTTTTTTTTTATCATCAACCTTGCGGCCCACGCTGAGGTCCTCCTCGAGCGTGGACCACGAAGAAGAGCCCCTGGACCGCAAAAAATTATTTTATGAAAAATTATTATGGAAAATTATTTTATACTAATAATTATAATATTTTATACCTTTATTTTTGTGTGATACTATAAATATAATATCATATTATATTATATCATAATACATTAATATGCTATGTTAAATAATTTAATATTATGTTATATTATGAAAAATTAATT
This sequence comes from Phoenix dactylifera, assembly GCF_009389715.1. Lineage (NCBI taxonomy): Eukaryota > Viridiplantae > Streptophyta > Magnoliopsida > Arecales > Arecaceae > Phoenix > Phoenix dactylifera. Next base: position 2,828,107 of record NC_052396.1, read on the forward strand.
TATACTAATAATTATAATATTTTATACCTTTATTTTTGTATTATACTATAAATATTATATCATATTATATTATATCATAATACATTAATATGTTATGTTAAATAATTTAATATTATGTTATATTATGAAAAATTAATTTATACTAATAATTATAATATTTTATAACTTTATTATTGTATTATACTATAAATATTATATTATATTACATTACATTATAATACATTAATATGTTATTTTAAATAATTTAATATTATGTTATATTATGGAAAATTAATTTATAATAATAATTATAATTTTTTATACCTTTATTATTGTATTATACTATAAATATTGTATTATATTACATTACATTATAATACATTAATATGTTATTTTAAATAATTTAATATTATGTTATATTATGATAAATTAATTTATACTAACAATTATAATATTTTATACTTTTATTATTGTATTATACTATAAATATAATATATATTACATTATATCATAATACATTAATATGTTATGTTAAATAATTTAATATTATGTTAAATTACCAAATATTAATTTACTCTAATAATTATATTACTATTATGCTATATTAACATAATATTATTTTATATTACAATAATATTATACTATATCGTATATTTATGTATTAATTTATGTTATGTTTTATTATGTTCTGTTGTATAATACTATGCAATGTTCTTTATGGTAATTTTGTCATACAAAAGTACTTTCTCAGTTTGTTTACCAAACACAAAACAAAGTACCACAGCACTTTACGAATGTAGTTACCAAACAGCAAACGGCTTTTTATAACAGCTCTACTTCCAACAGCTCTACTGCCAACAGCTCCCCCAAACAGGGCTATGGCCCTGTTTGGGAGAGCTTTTGGAGCTCCAAAAGTACTTTTAGGTTAAAAAAGTGTGTTTGGTAAAATTTTCAAAAAGCTGTTTCAGCTTTTGCGGGAAGCTGAAAACAACTTTTTGGCAGAAGCTCAATTTTGAAGCTTTCCGAAAACGCTGTTTTCAGCTTTGTCGGAAAGCTGTATTTTTGACCAAAATACCCCATTTAAAAGTTTCTTTTTCCTCCCAAAAATCTCAATCGCACCGCCTTTTTCTCTCTCACCATCCCCCCTCTCTCTCTCTCCCTCTCTATCTCCTTCTCCTCAATGCCGCCGAAAAAGGAAAAAAAGAAAAATAAATAAATAAATAAATATGTATATAAATGAACGAATAAATAAATAAATAAAATAATAAATAAATATATTTCAATGAAATAAAATAATAAATAAATAAATAAATAAAAAATATTAGTAATTATTTAACCAATTTTTTCACCTAGTTAGAAAATTTGTTAGAGAAATAAATGGTCATCAAAAGAGTAAAAAATTAATTTATACTAATAATTATAATATTTTATACATTTATTATTGTATTATACTATAAATATAATATAATATAATATTATGTTATGTTAAATAATTTAATATTATATTAAATTATTATCCTATAGTATACAATGTTATAGTACTATATTATAATAATATTATGTTACATTACATTAATATTATACTATATCATATATTTATGTATTAATATATATTATATTTTATTATACACTATTGTATAATACTAGTAATGTCCTTTATGGTCATTTTGTCATACAAAAGTACTTTCTCAGTTGTTTACCAAACAAATGTTAAAGTGCCACAGCACTTTAGAAATGTAGTTACCAAACAGCAAACAGCTTTTTATAACAGCTCTACTTCCAACAGCTCTATTTCTAACAGCTCTACTTCCAACAGCTCCCCCAAAGGAGCTTTTGGAGGGCCAGAAAGCATTTTCTGGCCCTCCAAAAGTACTTTTAGATGAACAACTGTGTTTGGTAAATTTTTCAAAAAGCTGTTTCAGCTTTTGCGGGAAGCTGAAAACAGCTTTTGGGAGGAAGCTCCAATTTGGAGCTTTTGGGAGGAAGCTGTTTCAGCTTTTTCGGAAAGCTGTATTTTTGACAAAAATGCCCATATTAAAATAACATAATTACATAGTTTGTCCCTTTATAAACCTAAAAATCTGCTAGAGCCAAGAATCCTAGCCGTCAGACTTCCTTCCGTAAGAAAAGGTTTTTTTCTTTTCAATTTTTGTATGCATCTCTTGAACCACATTTTAGAAGAAAAAACTTTTAATCCTTTTCTATACCTTCCAAAATCAATCTATTGTTTTTTTATCATCAACCTTGCGGCCCACGCTGAGGTCCTCCTCGAGCGTGGACCACGAATAAGAGCCCCTGGACCGCGGAAAATTATTTTATGAGAAATTATGGAAAATTATTATGGAAAATTATTTTAACATAATAATTATAATATTTTATACCTTTATTTTTGTATTATACTATAAATATAATATCATATTATATTATATCATAATACATTAATATGTTATGTTAAATAATTTAATATTATGTTATATTATGGAAAATTAATTTATACTAATAATTATAATATTTTATACCTTTATTATTGTATTATACTATAAATATTATATTATATTACATTACATTATAATACATTAATATGTTATTTTAAATAATTTAATATTATGTTATATTATGAAAAATTAATTTGTAATAATAATTATAATATTTTATACCTTTATTATTGTATTATACTATAAATATTGTATTATATTACATTACATTATAATACATTAATATGTTATTTTAAATAATTTAATATTATGTTATATTATGAGAAATTAATTTATACTAATAATTATAATATTTTATACTTTTATTATTGTATTATACTATAAATATAATATATATTACATTATATCATAATACATTAATATGTTATGTTAAATAATTTAATATTATGTTATATTACCAAATATTAATTTACTCTAATAATTATATTACTATTATGCTATATTAACATAATATTATTTTATATTACAATAATATTATACTATATCGTATATTTATGTATTAATTTATGTTATATTTTATTATGTTCTGTTGTATAATACTGTGCAATGTCCTTTATGGTAATTTTGTCATACAAAAGTACTTTCTCAGTTTGTTTACCAAACACAAAATAAAGTACCACAGCACTTTACGAATGTAGTTACCAAACAGCAAACAGCTTTTTATAACAGCTCTACTTTAGACAGCTCTACTTTCAACAGCTCTACTTCTAACAGCTCTACTGCCAACAGCTTCCCCAAACAGGGCCTTAATCAGCCATCCAATAGGCTCTTATTTATCTGTGGGATAAATCTCAAGTTCGGCAGAGGGTTTGGGAAGGCGCGGGGGATAGCAACCAATGAGAATAATTTTACAGGATTAGTGATGCGTCTTTATTCTCCAAACTAGTGAATACTGTGAATTCAGCAACTAATAATCATTATTCCCGCTAATAGAAAATGGGACTCCGGAATAGCTGACGTTACCATATCCTCCCCACGGCGACCCCGAAACTCCTGCAAGTCCAAGCTCAAACACTCCAAAACCCTAGGACTAACAATCCGATCCTCTTCCCCCTCCCGAAACCCTAGGAATGCTCCTCCGCTTCGCCATTTCCCTTCCCTCTTTTCCCCTCCAACCTTACCATCTCTCCACCTCCACCTCCTCCTACTCCCAAGCTCGTCTAGGGTTCGGCTCCTCCACCCTCTCTCTTCGGGCCGACCAGAAGTCTGGAGGACCGATCCGATGCTCGGTCTCGCAGGTCCACAGCTATGGCACCGTGGACTCCGAGCGGCCGCCGGCCCTCCGGTGGAGCTCGCTCTTTCGCAGGATCTCTGCCAGGGAGAACACCAGCCTCGGCTGCGCTGCTGTCCTGCTGCGCTGGGAGGAAGAGGAGGGGCAGCTCAACAAGTGGGAGCTCTGTCGCGTGGTGAAGGAGCTCAGGAAGTTCCGCCGGGTCAAGCTCGCCTTGGAGGTAGCTTAGCTGAAAATTTGCCAATTTTAACCCCTATTCTCTCATCTTCTCTCAGATTCTTAAAGTTGTCTTGGTTTCTTATGTTCCTCGTAGCTTTTAGCAGAAAAATTGTTCTTTGTGGCATCCTTTCACTGTCTCCGTGACTCTAACAAAGTTGATAATTTGACATATACGGGAAAAAAGAACTAAAATAGTGAAAAGTGTAGTTATGAGGTGCAAAATTGATTTTGATCCATGTGGAATTATATTTTTGATGAATCACTTATATATACTCCATATTTTTCTGGGTTCATGTTATTTACGTTATCATCGTGGTACCAGTTTTATAGACTGTTCATGATTCGTTCTTTGATCATTTGATAACATTACAGTTTTCAAATTGACAAGTATTCGTTATCAAATATGTATTTTTGCCCAAATCTAAAAAGATAGCCTTGTGACTGAAATCTACTTTCTGGAAGCTATGAAGTTTGATGCCTTGTATAAGCATGCTATTCCGTACTGGCCTGAAAGTACGTGGCCTACTGTACCATATCAATTCGATATTAGTATCCGGTATGGGTGGTGTACCGCTCGGTACATAAAAAAAATAATCTCTATTATACCGTACCGATACTGTGCTAGTGTGGCACCGGTATGGGGTCCTCCATACCGAGATGGCGAATCTTGTGTATAAGTGTCTAATGCTCTATTCATAGCCAAGATGATGTTTAGTGTGAATTTACAAACATAGAACATCATATTTTGGCCATAGTTGTCTGCTATGTGCACTGTTTTAAAAAGCATTCTACCGACCATATATACATATATGCCATCTTCTGGCTGCCATCCATAGGGTCCAAACTACTCTTGTATGTGGATGGGCTGCTTGATGGGTTCTTGAGTAGCATTTATAGCTCCATGCCCTGATATGCAACTATCTCCTCCTCCCCTGTCTGTATTATAGCTTTTCTCTCTCTTTTTTTCTTGAATATTTACAGGGTTATGTCTGGGTTTCTAGCCTTTAGTAATTACTATTAATTTATTTATTTTTAAAATATTTTTTATACATTAACCCCAACCCTCTCCCAAAGAAAAATGGTAAAGTGGGGGGAAAAATAGAAAAATAATTGAAGGACAGGAAGATATATACGAGAAACCCACCTCAAGGAAATGGATCATAAGACATCCACTGCAATATGAATAATTGTATCTAGTTTTTTAGATATGCTATGTGCACTCATATGACCCTTAACTAAGAAACGTGTGAATATTTTAAGTTTGCACTACCCTGTATAAAAGTATAAGCGATCAAAATATAGTGATTAATGGCGATAAAAAAAATCATGTATAGCAGGGGGTTTGTTCATTTGAGCATGGTTAACTTTGACATGGACCCAATGTTTTAAGTACAATATTGCACTGGGTCGTATGAAGCGTATCATACCAACTCATAATGGTGGTACTAGTATGGGTCTCTGTATGTTTCCTGTGCTGACACACGGTACTATTTGTCTATTTGCTATACCAGCTCCAATGATGTACCATGTGTTTGTACAGAGGTGTATTTTACTTTGCCAGTGACATATTGTTACAATCCCTAAAACTAATACTTTAAACTTTATGTAGACCTATGACTGGATGCCTAGAACAGTTTATTTATGTAATGCGAAAGGTTGCCTGCAAGCTTATCATTTGGAGAAATGTCAATGCATATTAGTCTGAAGGGGATACATGATGTTACACTAATTTTTTACCTGATAAACTGTATATATTGCTAATATAAGATTATAGATGGTTTTGGTTCATCGTTTTGTTAAAAGAAAAGTAACCTAGCAGTACTTCTTGATTGGCTTAGTCATGACATGTAATGTTGTAGTCTTCAGAGAAGTATCATCTGTATGGGAATAAGTTAATGGTGTTTAAAATGTTGCAATTGTGGTATATATAGATAATAGATGGTCCAATATTTGGTAGAATGCCAAAGGAGGGAGCATCAGATTGTTGAAATCGAGGTGTGCTTTGAGAAAAGTATTTGCTTTTGAAGTTAGCTTGAGAAACCTCTCCAGTGGTCCAAAAACTATTGCATGGCTTGCAACTGATTTTTGAAATCAGCTATATGTCATGCTTTTTTTAATAGGGAGGTAGTGAAGCAAAATGGTTATGTATGTTCATTTGAAGAATGAGGAATTTGTCTCATTCCATTTGCTTGAAGAGTTTTTTTCCCCTTCTTATTCAAGCTTACAGGAATCTCTTTTTTAGTCCATTTAATTTTGATGTCTTGTAATTTGCGTTGCATTTTTGGGGTGATAAAATAAGATTTGGACTTGATCTAGAGTTGAATATTATCACCTATTCTTCATGTCGGTCATTGGCTCAAGTTTAGGGAACTTAAAGCTTTCTTGTTAGGTGTATTTGAATGAAAGCGAGGGGACAAGAATACATCTATTACTAATGAGTGCCTTATCATGTTTAGGGAACTTCTTGTTTATCTATCAGATTGAATAACTTTGAATGGGTACTAATAATCCAAATGTTTGTGGAGCATGATTGTTGGACCAATCAGTAAGACCTTATAAGGGCTAGATTAACACCATAATAGAATTATAGCCTTTGTTCAAAATGTTCTGTAGCTAGACTTAGTGTTCTGAGTCTCTTCTCTTCTCTTCTCTTTGCGTGGGAACACAATTTATGAAGAAAAGTGGGATTTCGTGGGGCATCTGCAACTAAACAGGGTAAATTAATATCGTCTAGCTTCCTCCAGCAGTGAGAGTTAACCTGAACTCTGGATGCAGCCCTCTGGAATTTGAGCCCTTCAGATATGAGAAATGGTGATTGGGAGGTCCTTTCTTGGTAGGCCTTTGGCCAAATCAACTCCCAGGAAACCAAGGTCCACTCACTTTGTGCATAACAATTTGGGTTCGAGAAATTTCAAGACTCAGATTTGGTCAAGGAAAAAGCAGTATAATTAGGTGGGTCAATATATATATATATATATATATATATGCTTGACCTTACAGAGCCCGTTTGTGTTAATGTTGACTTTTCTTAGTAACAGCTGCAGTCCTCTTACATTCATTCTTCTACCTGTTCTGTTAAATTCTTCTGTAATTTTTCAAAAAAAAAATTGTGATTTTCTTTAATGATATGTATAGGTTTATGTTTATTTTTCTTCTGTTTTATGCATTGAGCATCTACTGACTACAAGTTATTCTGTTTGAATACTTGTTAAGGGCATCATAAGCATTGTTTTTCTGTCTGTGAGGAGGTGGGTTTGTCTAATGAATGTTGAAGAGTTACATTTATGATTAAGTATTTCAGAGACTATATTCCATCTTCGTAGCTTTTTTTGTTTGATGCACTCCCTATCCAATGTTGAGTATGGCCATTTGACACTTCTGCTGTAGTAACTTATATTTTCTCTTCTTTGCATTTATCAGGTTTGTGATTGGATGATCGCCCAAGGAGACCGATTTATGTTTACATCTAGTGACATGGCAATCCAGGTGGATCTGATTGCCAAAGCACATGGCATTTCACATGCTGAAGAATACTTCTCACAGCTTCCTGATACGATGAAAGACAAGCGCACGTATGGTGCTCTTCTAAATGTCTATGGCCAAGCTAAGATGAAAGAGAAGGCAGAGGCTATTGTTGAGGTAATGAGAAACAAAGGATATTTAACTGAAGCACTATTTTTCAATGTGATAATGACTCTATATATGAATGTTGGAGAACATGAGAAAGTTAATAAGGTCATTAATGAGATGAAGGAGAAGAATGTTTCATTTGACATATACTCTTACAACATCTGGATAACAAATTGTGCGACCATGGGAGATGCAGAGAAGATGGAACGAGTGGTAGGGCTGATGTCTTCAGACAATGGCATCAATGCAAACTGGACCACTTATACTACACTCGCTACCATGTATATTAGACTTGGCAATTTTGAGAAGGCACAAAGTTGCTTAAAAGATGCTGAACTTAGAGTGACGGGCAGGGATCGAACACCTTTTAATTACCTCCTTGGACTTTATAGCAGCATAGGAAAGAGAGAAGTCTATCGAATTTGGAACTGGTACAAATCAAGTTTCCCTAGAATCCTGAATATGGGTTACCAGTGTATGCTTTCTTCTTTGATTAGGCTAGGGGATGCTGATGGAGCTGAAATGATCTATGAAGAATGGCTATCCATGACATCAAGCTATGATCCCAGGATCTGCAATATTCTGCTGGGTTTGTATGCCAGAGAAGGGCTTCTTCGTAAGGCTAAGAAAACTCTTGACAATTTTTTAGAAAAAGGTGGAAAGCCAAGACCGATCATGTGGGAGACCCTTGCAGAAGGCTACATCAAGGAGGAACAAATTTCTGAGGCATTATTGTATATGAAAGAAGCTGCATCATTTGAAGGAGTAAATAACTGGAGGCCAAAACCCAAAAACATAGAGAAACTCCTGGCACTCTGTAAGGAGCGGAATGACATTTCTAGTATTCATATGTTGATGGACATGCTTCGAATGAGAAGATGCCATGAAAAAGAGGAATACAAGTCATTAATTAGCACATACTGTCAGGGTGATTGAGCATGATAAAAGCTGAGCATCTGAGCAATGATGAAGACCAAGATGTTTGTGATGTTGGTATGTCTTGAAATCTGTCTCCAAGGAACAGGTCATGTCCCCACATATGAAGATTTTATTTCTTCCCCCGACATGATTTGAAGCAGGGGCAGAAATCTTCTGGGTTGTTGCTCTGCCTTTGGAATATCTGGAATATTGTAAGCTCAAATGGAGCTTGCCAGATATGGTTTGTGTGCTTCAGGATTTTGTCTAATGGGTTTTGTCAGTTGTTGCAAGGAGCTGCACTGCAGTGAGAGCAATGATCGTGTGCATGGATCCCACATTGGGTCAGAGTCTTATTAATTCTTATAATTTTTTTGCTATATGACCAGGTTGGCAAATGCTTTATTTTCAACATTGGTAAAGCTATGGTCTTTCTTAACAGATGAGGAACATGATGGTCTGGGGGTAGTTTGCCATTGAATGTATCTTAGAACCCAAGTTTCACTGCCTATAGGAGTGCCTATCTTGTTGCTGCCTTTCTCTATCTATTATTGCTTTTAAGTTCAGGACAGCTTTCATAGGTTGGTTTTTCTATTTAGGTAAATCGGGCGGCTGACTTGCTTGAGTGATGGCATGTCATCGAATTTAGTTGTGAAAATAGATCAAGACTGAGAGGATCCTAATCGGAGAATGTGTATTGGGGGGAAATTGTGACTTGCCATAGCTTTTGCAAAACCATGAGTTGCAGCATGAAGAAACTATACCCTTTCGCTTATAAATGGGTGATCGGATATAATAAATGCGTACAAAAATATCTTGTTGGTGTTAGCTGCATTATTTGGGAGACTGATGAGCATCAACCTGGCAGTGAAACATCTTGTGTTTGAGGCAGCCCATTCAGTGATTTAATTTTTTAATGCGGTTGGAATGCCACATAACTTTTCTTTTGTTTAGATATATTATTTATCTAATTTCAGAAGGCAAGACCGTTGTTTGGCAGGTGCAAAATCTCTTCATTTTACTTCTGTATAAGTTCCTCTATGGTTATTATGTTTCTTGGATATTGGAAGGTGATTTATTTAATCCAGTTTTATATGCTTGTAGCACTAAACAGATCATGTTGAATAATCATGGGTTTTGGACTTGAAATAAAAGTCCAAACACCTATATAGGAGTCACTGATTTTAGAATCTTTCTTGTTAAAATAACTTGTCGATTACTTTGGCAGGAGGAGTTAAACCTTCTTGGAGGACTTCAAACACATCTGCCAGTTGCCTAGTTGTTCATGAAATGACTATAGTTGATGCACTCCGAAGAAGCCAAGGAATCGAAGACGGTCACTGATTGTAACAATTCAGGATTTCATCAAAAATAGCTAGTTATAATATATTATTTGGTTTTTTGATCTTGTATAAATATTCAAAATCTATCCGGCTAATAATCAATGTGGGACTAAATACATGTCCGGACGAGTTTTCATATACTTTTTTTGTTTAAGTTTTGACATTCTCGTTAGGTTATGGTTCAAATCTATTCAAATCTAATCACGAGAACCATCCGTGGTTAGTTTCAATGGATTCATCCGATACCATTTGTAATAATCGATGATCCTAGAAAGTTTTTTTTTTTTGTCTGTTTGATCTTGTTTAAATATCCAAGATCTATTCAGAAAATAATCAATGTAGAACTAAATATACGTCTGCACGAGTCCTCACACTCGTACCGGAATTTTCTTACCTAGATATACTAGCAACTTATCAATTAACAGTCTTAAAAGCTTAAAAGACAGCAGCTAATTTGCTTTAAGGTGTGTATGAAATGATTGATGTTTATGCACTCTCCAATCTCCATGAGATTCTTGGCAGTCTCAATCACCGAGACCTGCCCCGAAGTGGAAACTGAATCATGCTAGCTAAAATTGTTGTTGATCTACTACGTCCTTTATAAACGTATAGGATTCATTATTTCTACCTGATACACGGTTAATTTGCACTTATAAACATAATAGCAATCTTTCAAATTGATGGGGATTAGTTTCCATTGAAATAGAACGGACCAAGAGTTTCCAATTTAACATAAACTAACTTTGTAACTTGAATTTCGGCATCTAAAACGATCTATTTTCTGACGCAACCGTATACATGTTCATTTTCTCAAGGTTTTGCCACCCCTTTTCAAAGCTAGTTTTCTTTTTTTATTATTACTATGATGGCGGATCACACAGCCCTTGAGTAGATGCAAACAACAAAGTCGGAGAACCAAATAATGCCAAATCGAGAGCGGATGGAAGCACATAAGACTCACAAATCTCCAAGCCGGCACGATTCTAGTTCAAAGACGTAAACTTGTTTTTAGTGGTGCAGAGACTAGTTTCACTGGCCATGCGACAGAAACCGAATCCTAAGCACATATCACCAATATTTTGGTTTCTTAATAAAATATTTAATTCAAAATTTTATTATTTTTTAAATAATCTCATATTAGATATTTAATTAAATATAAACCTACCTAAATATAAATCCTTATGTTAAACTCCTAAATAATTTAGTTTTTTAAATAGATAAAATTTATTTTTTTATTTTTTATTGTTCTCTCTTTTTTTTCAAATTCTATACGGGCTTTTATAAAAAGAAGTATAAAGACGCTTTTTCTTTTCAAAAGATATCATGAACGGATTCTTCGGAATACTCGTAAATAAAGAGATGCATTCTCATGAAAAGATGCATCCAACCTGATGGTAATTTCGAAGGATTCAACTTTTGATGAACGGATGAATTATGTGAATGAGCATCCAATCATACTTACCCTTTCACATCTATAAATAAAAAAAGGACAGTGCTCTCCATCTATTAGAACATTCCCTTCCATCCAAATAACATCACATAGAAGAGAATTGAGAGTATTGAATGAACTCAAGTGCACCTATTAAGCATTTGAGAAGATGATTGTATCTACATAAAAGAGGATTGATAGAGATTGTTTTAATCAAATTTGTTGATTTTCAGCCCATCTAGATTTGGCTATTTCAAGTTCGACTCTGATTCTCCTTTATTAGAATGTATTTCAAGAATAACATGAAGCACTACATTGTAACTTGAAAATAGACCACCATTATCTGTTTGCATCTAGGCAGAATGAATTCTACTATAAAAAAAAAAATACCTTGTATAGCAAAGCTTGAATCGGATAACATCAAAACTCAATTTATTTATTCCGTATGGGTAGAAAACTAATAATTAAATATTAAAAATAAAATAATAAATATTTTATAATATTTTAGAAGAAAGATTTTCAATAGTATAATCATGATATTATGGTATGTCAACTTAATTCCGCATGGATGAGGGTGGCCACTTATGAGTCTCATGCTGTAACTGATAAATAAACTCAATCTTATGTTCCCGTGAGAGAGAGAGAGAGAAAAAGATCCACTTTGTATACGGCTCGTTAGCTTAAGAAATACGAAATTCAGAATCTCTCAGTGAAGATATATATATATATATATATATATATATATATATATATATATATATATATATATATATATATATATATATATATATATATCTTTCGGTTTATTACGCAGCCCTAACTCCAAAAGGCTAACACAGCTCAGACCTTATACTAATCCTTTCCAAAAATTAATAATTGCCAAAAAAAAATAACCTTCACAGTATCTCTTCCCCTTTCCTCTTTCCCCTTATGTCATCAATCCAAACCTTTTAACGCTTTTCAAACCAAGAACACCATAGTTCCAATCCAAGACTGACAAGGAATAAGACGCGTCTAACGGATAACCCGGGCAGCTTATCAAAACACAAAGCCCCTATGCCAACTCCTCTTCCCTTAAGGAACTCCTCTCTCTTCCCTTCCCTGCTCTATATATACGTATCTCCCCTTCTTTCACTCCACGATCCTTATTAATTTTAGATCGCTCGCCATTAGCTCTCTCTCCCTCTCCCCAAGAGAACACCACCCCAATGGCCGAGATGCGTGGGGAGGACCGCAGAGCCATCCCAAGAGCGGTCTCAGCTCTCTCCTCTATTCTCCAGAGGGTGGCGGACCTCAGCGACCTCGCCGTCCACCGGCCTCCACCCCTCCACCACCGGGCCGCGGCCTTCCATGGCCTCCGGAGGCCTAATATCTCGGTTCACGGCTACCTCGAGCGCATCTTCCGCCACGCTGACTGCAGCCCTGCATGCTACGCCGTCGCCTACGTCTACCTCGACCGCTTCACGCGGCGTCACCCGCCGGTCCTCATCGACTCCTTCAACGTCCACCGCCTCCTCATCACCACCATCCTCGCCGCCGTCAAGTTCATGGACGACATGTAAGTTTGCGCCACTAGTTCTAGTACTTCAATAAATTACTTGCCCATCTAACAACACTTCTTTTTCTCGACGTACGTCCTTCAAAATTCTCGTAGAGTTCTTGGGTTTTCTTGATGTGGGATTCTTGATATCTTTCAAGAAGGTATTAGACGTTCTTCTTCATTGCTGTGTGCATATTAATTCTGTTCTTTGTCAATCAAGTGATCTTTGTTGATGTGATCCACCCTTTGCTATTTTTGGGCTTTGGAGAGTTTACTTTGGACTCCTTTTCTTCTTCTTGGAAGTTAGATCTTTTCCAATTCTTTAGAGAGAGGAGGGAGGGAGTGACTTGTGAGGAGATTTCGGCCAGGTGTTTAGGTCCCATTGATGGTTTCCACGAGCCCTCTCCTCTCCTTTTTGTCCACCCGCCAACTAAGAATGAGGTGGCCGTGTCTTCAAAGGAATTCTTGCATCATTATGACTCCATGGGCGAGGTGAGGTGAGGTGAGGGCGGTATTGTAATCTCCCAACACAAAGTTCTTTTTATAGGGACCATCTAGCTTAATTCTATGGTCATTGAACAAAGGGTACATCCAATTGGATTGGTGGTTCCACTGTTATTCCATCCAGCCACATTATGAATGCCAAGCCAAAGTTGATCTTAGCTCATCTTTCAAATCGCAATTAAAAGTTTCGCAGGTCTTTATATGTGAACAGTTATTCTGTGATGAAAGAAACAGTCTGTATATGTAGATGGCTTTATGTAGGATAGCTACGAGACTTTCTCCTCCCTCCGCCACCTTTTCTTTTCTAACTTTCTTATTTCTATTCATACTTGAATGGTATGATTTATCTGATTTATCAAAAAAAAAGAAAAAGAAAGATAGAAACGGTCTGCAACTAGAGATAAACATAATTGGAAAGGTAAACTTGGCAAATCATCGAAGTTAGTCGGTGGATGACATGGACATTAGTGGTACATTAAAATAGTGCTATTGATCCATTAGTTGGAGCTTTGGTGTGCTTCAATAGTCCCCTTAACTGCAGAATAGCCAATCATTCAGCACATGAGAGACATCTGAACTGACAGAAGAGGAGAGGGACACTTTTGTATTTTATGACCACTAGCATGTGGATATTTACATTGTAGAGGGTATTTGGCAATGACCAGTAGACTATTATAACTTCAAATTGCCATTATTTTAACGCAAAGAAGCTATCTCGAATATTTTAGCAATGATAAAGTCATATAGGGATAAGTCAAGTTCATAGCAGCACACCATGTAGCTTTTAAAACTTAGTTTCCTACTATTCCAGGATGCACATTGGATTGGAAACAGCACTTAACTAAATAATTCAACTACATCACCGTTCATGTTTGGAGTTGTTGATGATGTGATGTCCATTCTACCAGTAATTGTATAGTTCTTACTCCCTGACTGACTATTTTGAGTCCAAATTAGATCATAATACTTACATTAACAGTCATGTTTCTTTTGGGAAAATTAGTTCATATTTAAGTCAGCAGCATGTTGTCATTTAACTGAAACAAAGAAAATATCCATTTGAGTTGCTAATTACTGTTCTTTGTTTGTCTTTATAGACACTACGGCAATGCTTATTTTGCAAAGGTGGGAGGGATAAGCTTGATGGAGATGAACTGCTTGGAAATGGATTTCTTGTTCGGCGTGGGCTTCGAGCTGAATGTAACCCCCATGATCTTCCATTCCTGCTGCTATCTTCTTTGGAGGGAGACGTATCAATGGGAGTTGCCCCCTGCTCCCCTGAGGTTCCAGTACTGCTGCTCCACAGAGGAAGAGTCCAGCAGCTGCCAGTAGAAGCAGATGGCGATTTGAGAGGTGCTTCAGTGCATAGATGAGTAGAGAACAATCGTCAGTTTTAGGTGGACGGACTGATACCATTTTGTTTAGCTTCTGTCTTCTTTCTTTTGATGTGTAGTTTCGGTCTTCTTGGATTCCAACCTTTGGACATGTGTAGTGTAATCTGCTGTCGTTTTATCCTACTTTTTGGTTTCACTTTGATTGGGAGTGCAGACCTGGAGTCCTCGTTCTCAGAGCATGAACACAGCACAATCTCATAATTTATATCTCCAATTCATGTCTTTTGCGTCGAGTTCGTATGATCTATGGTTATATATGGTGCTCTCAGTTTAATTTATATCTTGCCGTTCCTCTTTCTTCTTTCAAGTTGGTTGGGTTTTGCTCGACCTGATTGGGTGCGGTGAAGATAGAGAGAGCAAAGAGAGAGAACCTGCAACTACTCAGGACCTTATCTAAAATGGCTAGTCAGAAGGTATTATTTAGCTTTTTTAGTCTTGTAAAAGTACTTAAGATCTACTCAGTAAATAACCGACTTAAGACTAAACACACGCCCGCACGGATCCTCACAGGTTCCCCCATTCAAGCCCTGACGTCCTCGTCAGGCTAAGAGTTCAAATCCATTCAAATCTTATCATAAACACTACTATCGGCTCGTAGTCAGTCTCAATGAATCCGTGCTGCAGTGTCCTCTATTCCGCATAGGTTATAGACCGGATCTACTCTGATACCATTTGTAACAACCTAGGACCTAATCCAAAATAGATAGTCGGAAGGTATCATATGGGTTTCTTGATTATTCAAGATCTATCCAGCAAATAGCCGATGTAGGACTAAACCCATAGCCGCTCGCCGCTCGAAGTGCAACGAAGAGGAAGTGAATCCACAGCAGTCACATCCTGTGTGGTGCCGGCAGATGGCCTTTCCCATCCTTGAAGAGATTTGGCACTCAGCTGGATTTTAGCTTTTAATGCTTAGTTTCTTGCTTCACGTGATCTTCTCCATCTTTGAAGAAGAGATTTGGCCTTCTCTCTTTAATTTTTTTTTTATTGGCCTCCCATTACATCAAAAGAAAGCAAAAAAAGAGTAGTGATGGAACACTATTGGAAATTGGACTTTGCTTGCCAAAAAAAAGATAAAAGAGTCCTCCCACCGCCGGCCTCCTCAGCTCTAATCTCTTCTTCATTACATTCCTTGCTCCTCTACTTTTCTTTCCTCTCTTTGTTTCCTTTTTTCTGGTGCTTTAATCTGTTTCCTCTCGAGAAGGCAATCTGACCTTATTTTAGTTTAGGGGGAAGGATGGAATTCTTTCATTTCTTAAAGAAAGAGGGGGGAAAAAGAGAAAAACATATAGGAAAAGAATACAGAGAATATACAAAAATAAGAGGAACAAGATCATGAAACCAAACGAAAACATCTTACAGAGTAGATAGAGTAAATTAAGGTGTGGAGACTTGGAAGTAAACTCAAAAGCAGCAGGAATCAATGAAAGTCAAGAGTGTTGCAGATCTCCATCATCATCTCTCTGAAGAAGGCAGCAATTAAATCTTCAAAAAAGGATCTAAAGAGTAGGGATTTGAAGAGCAGCCAAACCAGGAAAGCAAGGTAAGGTCCATAATAGAGCCCAATCAAGCCAGACCAGCTAAGGTAGTTGTTGAGGCAGTCACCAGTAGAGCAGGTATAATTAGCCTCTTAAACTTCAAAGACCAATCTAATAGAAAGTTGAACTTAACTCCTAACTATCAGCCGATCTTCTCCTCATCATATTGCTTGTTGTTTCATCTACTTTTTCTCGGCTGTTACTTATTTCCCTTCGCATTGTACATTCCATCCCTATCTCCTTCAACTCTTATATACATACTTCTTTCACATATTCAATAAATTAGGTGGCTCAGCCTCCCTTTTCCTCAAAAAAAAAAAAAATCTCCTATAATTTATAGAATCCCGTGAGATTCTTTTGACCACAGAGGAGGGACCAATCATTAAGCAGATGCATTATTCTGTGCACAAAAATTGTGGAAAAGAGGACTTGTTCAAGAAGATACGGACATTCCTTTCTTGCCAACAGCTCTAAACAAAGGCAACGATAAGCATGAAGATGGGCTGCTGCAAGTCCCTAGCAAAATAATTGTACCTCCAGCTGAAGTAAAGATCCCTAAATCCACAATCAGGTACAGGGATACAAAGACGAGAACAAAAAGAGTCCCATAGAGATGTAGCAAAAGGGCATAGCGAGCATGTGGTTGACAGTTTCCATAGGTACGATCACTCAAGTCGATGCCCAACTTAATTAATTCCTGAGTAAGACCTCTCTAGTATTCAGTTCGTTATGAAGAGTAGAGTCAGAGACAACACTTGATCTTAGAAGGGACTTTGATCTTCCAAAGCGTGCATGCAAAGCCCCAAAGAACACCTTTAGAGTTGATGAAATTGCAAAGAGACGAGGTGGAGAAAATACCGGCAGAATTCAGTTTCCAATGAATGCTGTCATCAATGACCACAGAGCTGAAAATCGGAGAGAGTTGCTAGGAGCTTTGCTTCTAGTAATTTTTTCGTGGTCATTGTATTGACGAGATTTACTTCTATTCTATTTATAGCCACACATACTTCTTTCGGAGTATAAATAGGCACTACCGAACATTCCTTTGCGTCTCGATTTCATTGATTACTCGTTATTGACTTACCCTAGCCAGTATGAATAACTTCTTTTCGGTTCTACAAATATTGGCTAATCAACACAACTAAATTATTTATAAAAGGTGGTAACGAGCAAGATTCACTATAACAGTGAACGCGATGCATTTAGATATCATCTGATTTGATGTGAGCATTATTGTGTCAAATTTCTAGCTAATTTTTCACTATCATATCGATTAAGATATCTTTGACTAGCTTGGCATAAATGAACTCATAAATTAATTAGTCTTCCTCTTTATCGAGGTATTAGAATCCATAATGCTCGGGGTCCTAATGAAAACTTAGTTGACAATTACAAATTCTAATAAGGGGGCCTAACTTGGGGCACATGCACTTGCGATTAATCCTAGCAAGCAAGGATTGACGTGGCATGCCATGCACACACGAACTCATCACAAGTACATAAGATGCTCCCTTGGAGGTACAGGATAGCACGTATAACTATTAAAATATCAAGAAATCTTACTGTAAACCTAATTTTTAAAACACAATCTTTAAACCTTAATTGGAAGGAGAGTAGGATTATATTGAACTTACTAATGCTATAGCGAGCCTCCCAGTGATAATAACAAAAGAGATAGGATGTGATACTCAAACACTATTTATAGATATGGTGGTTTTCCTGTTGTGGCCCAGATGGTCTATCTCACATATCCAGTTTCTTCTTTTGTTGCAGTTATTTATGACTCGTTTAGTTCATAGAAAAAGAAAGGAAAATGTAGTTAACCGAAAAATAAAAAAAATATTTCTTATTTAATTAGATTTTTCAAGGAAGAGAGATAGAAAAATAGCATTCATATAAGATTAAAATTCTTATATTTTATAGAAAAGAAAAATATATTTTTACACCGATTAGTAATTAGGGCCAATTTTTTTTAAAAAAAATACTTTTAAGCCATCAAAATGCATAGATAATTTTTTTATTAAAAGTGTAATAAATATTTTATAAAACTATTTTTCAAATATTATTTCTTAGAAATTATATTTTAAAAATAATATTTTAATAAAAAAAATTGGTGAACCAGACGAGTTCTCACGAATTTACCGTTCAAACCAAGAACCCGCAGCTCATCCCTGGCGGGAAAGTATTGATCGCCAAGCATGTAAAACGAGGCTTTCAAGCCCGTCACCGCGTTGTAGGGGTGGGAGGTCACCGCACCGCGGAGCCGTTTACACCCGCCAGTGTGGCCACTCCAACTCGTCCCACGCCACCCTCCTCGTCTTCGCCTTCGGATGATCCGATCGCCGCTAGGCCAAAATCCTAGGTAGGGTTCTTCGCCGAGATATTGCCGCCATCCATTCCTTTCTCTCCCGCGAGACGATTCAACACAAGGTCGATTCTTTCTCCCATCCCTCGTAGTTTTGATCCCCATCTTTTCCCCGATTTTTTCCCTTTTTTTTTTTTTTTTTGATCCGGTCGAGCTCTACTATATCCTATTATAATAAATCTGTTATTTCTTTCATTTTTTCCCCATTTTTTTAAAGTCCAGGCCGCTTGAAATTAGGTTCTTACGCACGTTGCGCTGAAACAATAATAAATTGTTGAATTTTTATTCTTTTTAGTTTTTTAATCCTCAAGAAACTGCAGTGCTGATTGAATTTAGTGATCTTTTTTTAGTGATTTTGCCGAAAATTTTTCCGTGTTATTGGTGGGATTGAATCGGAATGGATGAGGTTGCTGGCGAGGGGGGAATTTTGATATCTTTGCAGAATTCAGGTGGCGGTGGTGATGCTGGAATTAGGTATAAGAAAAAATCTGTGGCGCCCTGGAGATTCCAAGAAGGTTATCGCCGTTCCTCCTCCATTGTTCTCAACTTGAACAAAGAGGAATCAAGCAAAACTGTAGAGGAAAAGGAGGAAGCTTCTCGAAACGTGGAGCCGTGCAGATCTTTGGAGGAGAAGGAGAAAGAGAAGGAGAAGGAGAAGGTTTTTGGAGGAAAGGAGGATCTGAATCTGAAGAGCAATGGTGATGCTCAAATCAAGGCTAACCCGCGGAAGCGTTTGGCCCCATGGAGATTTCAGATTGGTTGTGTTCGATCCTCTTCCAAAACTCTAGAATGGAGAAAGAACAAATCATTGGAAGTGTCTTTCTGTTTTGGCCGGGACGGATTGGTTGGATCTGTGAGAAGCATGAATCTTGGGGCTCCGGATTCTTCAGAGGAGCCTCTTAAATCAGCGGAGGTGGTGAGTGATTCGACCAAGAAAGAATCTGCGCCAAGGAGATACCCTTCTCGCATAAGAAAATCTGCAGACCGGTATACTGTTACTAGTTTTAGGAAAAAGACCACAAATTCTAGCAAGAAGAAAACCCATAAAACTGAGGTTGACCATGATGGAAACTCCCATGTTTATCAACCAGCATGGGAACCAAACATGGGAAGCAGTGGCCTCTTGGAAAATGCTGCTGCTCGATACAAGGTCAAGGAGACCTTACATGAGTTTCGTACCATATTGAGAAAGGTGTTTGAGGAAGTGGAATCAAAGTCGAAGGAAGCTGAGCAGGGCATGCGTCTTGATCATACTGCTTTTAAGCTCTTCAGTGAGAAATATGGGCTGGGTGATGATAGAAAGTATGTGGGAAGCGTGCCAGGAGTTGAAGTTGGTGATGAGTTTCATCTAAGGGTGGAGCTCCATATTGTTGGCCTTCACCATCAGCACCTGGCTGGTATCGATTTTGTTAACCAAAGTGAAAAAGATGTAGCTATTAGTATTGTGTCCTCTGGACGTTATTCTGATGTCAAGGGAAAATCTGATATCTTGATATATCCTGGCTCTGGAATGCCTAACAAAGACCAGAAACTTGACCATAGAAATCTAGCTCTGAAAAACAGCATGGAAACTAAAACACCCATACGAGTTATTTATGGTTTTACTTACTATCAATCAAATAATTCCCAAGAAGCTAGGGCCAAGCAAAAGAAGGTACCAGTGTATATTTATGACGGGCTGTATTTGGTTGAGAACTATTGGAGGACGAAAGCAAAAGGTGATCACTATGTTTATATGTTTCAGTTGAGAAGAATGGCAGGGCAACCCAAACTTGATGTTGCTGAAGTTATGAAGTCAAAAAGGTCAGAAGCATGTTTTAATCTCTATCTAGGAGATGTTTCTCAAGGAAAAGAGAAACTACCCATCTCTGCAGTCAATGTTGTTGACAACGAGTATCCAATGCCATTCAAATACATAACAAAGTTGATATATCCTTTTCAACATCAGCCAACCCCTCCAAGTGGTTGCGATTGCATCGATGGATGCTCTGATTCTGACAAGTGTGCCTGTGCTGTTAAAAATGGAGGGGAGATTCCATTCAATCACAGAGGTGCTATTGTACAAGCAAAACCTCTTGTCTACGAGTGTGGCCCTTCTTGCAAATGCCCTCCATCCTGTCATAACCGGGTAAGCCAGCATGGTATCAAGTTTCAGCTGCAGATTTTCAAAACTGAATCAAGGGGTTGGGGAGTGAGGTCCCTGAAGAAAATTACATCTGGCGGTTTTGTCTGCGAGTATGTAGGAGAGGTATTGGAGGATGAGGAGGCTCAGAAAAGGAGAAATGATGAATATCTTTTTGCTATTGGAAACAACTATTATGATGAATCCCTCTGGGAAGGCCTCTCAACTTCTATACCTGCTCTACAAAGGGGTGCTTCCTGCAAAACCGATGAGGTGGGATTCACTATTGATGCTTCTGCATTTGGCAATGTTGGAAGGTTCATTAATCACAGTTGTACGCCAAATCTTTATGCACAGAATCTCCTTTATGATCATGACGACAAGAGTATGCCTCACGTAATGTTTTTCGCTTCCGAGGATATTCAGCCATTGCAAGAACTAACATATGATTACAACTATACCATAGATGAGGTTCATGATTCTGATGGTAATGTGAAAAGGAAAAATTGCTACTGCAGCTCTATTGAGTGCACTGGCAGGTTGTATTAACATTGTTTTCATTCATTGAAATGGTAACTTTATACAATTGGAAGTTTTCTACCTTTTCCAATATCGATGTCTATTCAATAATTTTCATGTTGGTAAAGTGATTCATGGTATAATGAGTGGATAAGATATTTTGACACCTTGAGAGTTCTCCATAATTCAAGATACTTTGGTTATACTTGAAAAAGTATTTTTTATGTTTCTTTAGTTAGATTCGTTATGAGTTGTTATTGCTTAATTATAGTATTCGTTATGAGTTGTTATACGGCTTTTTAATGACAATTTTTGTTTCCAAATCATATTATTATAGATATATATCGTTAGAAATATGTTTAAACAATAAAAATTATGACCTTAGATAGTAATATTATCAACTGACAACTGTGGACAACTACATGATTGTTGCAATAATGGTCATAATGCATATGTAAGAACATTATTTAAAGGCTAATATATAAGTTAATAATGTAACGGAGGTTACCTAAAACCATTACAATGGTCATAAGAACTCTAACGTTGTCATTATTTATGAAACCATGTCTAAGGTTGCTGAATTAGGATCCTGAGACTACTAAAATTATTAAAATATTTCCTAATAAATCTCCTAATATTTAATCTCATGATGGATTTTAACCTAGTCTTTTACAATGATTATGACCACACCTGCTAGATTACCTGCTTAAAACTAATCTTTCAAGAACAGTGAGTATACACTTAAGTGACCACTTCAATTCCTGTGTAATCAGATCATTTATACAGTCAATTAAATTTCAGTAACTGTAGATTAATTAACATCAGCAACAATTCCTGACCATTTAAATTGATCAGCTAATTTGACTGGAATGGTGGGTTTATGTGCAAAATCTAACACATTGGTTTTTACCCTAAAGGTTATATGAGAGATATTTTCTCTAGGTTGATAGCTTCTAACAGTTAGATCACGGGCTGAAACACTGATAATGATACCCATATTGGTACCTTGTCAGTACAATATGATGAGTGTCGTAATGTACCGACATATGGTATGCCTCTTCTTTGTGCCGACATAGTGAAAATGGGTTGTTGTGCTATGTGTTAATATAGACAGGCAGTGAGGTGCATACCAATAGAGGTACTTTACTGGTATGGTACGATACAACTGATATGCACTGATACTTATCTTGGGTTTAGATAGCCTTTTATTTTTTTTGAAATTGCTTCTTTTAATGACATTGGATAGTTTAATGTGTTGTAGTATGTACCTATGCTAAAAAGAGTGAAAATGGGTTTTCGAATCTACCCACAACCAACCTCCAACTCTCATCCTATCCTTAGCACTTGTAGCAGCCTGGCTATCAAAGGCCTCTACCTGCCCTTTTTTCTTAAAAGCTTTTTTTGTTTCTCATGTTCTCAGTCCAGTTGCTTTACTTAGAGTAAGAAAAGACAATCTACTCGTGGTCTTGATCATCTTGGAGAAGGAATGTGTTAAATAGTTAGAATACCATAGAAGATAATTAAGTGGGCACTATGGAAGAAAATTATATAAATGGTAAACTGGAACTATTGGAGACATCCATGTTGGAGTGGCGATAAGCATTCAAAATTAATTTTGATGAGACAAATGGTTTCCGTTCATGGTCTGCCTTGCACCAAGAGCCAGCATGAATTCTATGTCACATTATACTAGACATGGATGAAATTACTAGAAATATATAGTAAGATGTATGATTGTGTAAGCTATTGATAAATGTTATATTCTGTTGATCAATAAGCAAGGATAAGGCTGAAGAAGTATGGGAGAATGCCTTAGTTGATAGGGCCTAAAATCAGTAGAGAAAGGATAAGGCTGAAGAAGTATGGGGAATGCCTTAGTTGATAGGGCCCAAAATCAGTAGAATGGAAACTGTGACTGATCTGCAAGTTTGTTGAAAATAAAAGGAATAAAAACATGGCTTGTTCAAAATGGATGCCCAAAAATCACAATAATGTGTTCACTACTGTTATCATGGAATTATTATACTGCGAGCAAAAGGATATATAAGAACATGTCTATTAAAACCTAGAGGCAGATGGAGAAGAGGAGATGTGCTTAAGGGCTAATATGTAACCGATACATGTCTTGACGACTTAACGAAGATACTTATAGAAAATGTCAATGTGGCCCACAATGTTTCATTATTCAGAAATGCTGGCAATTAAGAAGACCTATGCAAACAAGATGACAGTTAGGGAAATGAGAATGTTGGGAGTAAAAATTAAGAACGTTAAAGTGAGGGAAAAGTATATGTGAGAAGGCATAAGAGTTGCACCAATTGTGGATAAATGATGAACTGACTAAGATGATATGCATTTTTTGAAACAAAGATTTTAAATGACCATAATAAAAATGGGGCATGGCTATCCAAATCTGCGTTGAAAGATAAAGAACAAGAAGAGGAAGGTCTCAGCTAATATGGGGTAGAGTTTTCAAATAGGATTTGCAAAAGCTCAAAATAATGTCACCAGTAAACAATGATAAGGAACGACTGGTAAATAAACCGAAGACGACCCTAAATAGTTAGAACAAGCTTGATGCTTTGGATTCTTAGTAGTTTCTGTTCTTCTATTGTTTTTTCTTTTAGTAATTTAAATGGAATCACACTTCTCTCTCTCCTATTTGTCTTTTCCCTTTATCTTTGTTTCCTTGCTGTCTTTGTCAGTCTTTTTTTCTGGGGATTTCTGTTCAAATTAAGTTGCCATCATGAAAAAAAAATTCTAGCAAGGAATTGTCTTGAATATTTTATTATCTATAGCTGTGTTTGTGCATTGAAGCTTTTTCAAATATGTTGTTTTTCTAAGTACTTGTATGTTTGAAAGTATTCTTAAATAGGTAAAACCATCTAACTGCTTATGAGAGGATAATTTTCGCTCTTTAAATTTTTTTGACAACCTTGTCATAAATGCATGCTCAGTTTACTTGGAATATTGACTCTCTAATAATATGGACCTCTCTTAAAGACTTGCAGCAATTGACTTTTTAAAAAAAAAGGCTCTCTAAGCTTGGTTAAGAATTCAAAAATTTTAAAGACGTTAAGATAATTACATGACAGAAGCACCAAATAATATCAAAAGCATGGAAAAAAATGCCTTCAAAAGGAAAGCATTGATTTTTGAAAATGACCATTCCATAGGGTTTAGAATTTCAATTCAACACAAACTCCAAACCCAAAAAACAAACTTAAATTCACAGATACAAAGGGTTACTTATCATATAAAAAACTAATAGACCCACAAAATCCTTTTTCAAGCTTCCTATCTTCTTCTCCTATTCTTGTTCTTCTCCTCCTCTCTCTCTGTCTCCCACCACCCCCCGACCCCCAATCTCGAAACTCTTCCTTTTTTCTTCCTTGGCTTACCCTCCTTACCTTTATTTATAGGCAGGATAAGTTAAACCATTTAGTTAGGTCGGTTACCTATCTAGATCAGTTCCCTTAGGTCAATCAAGGTGTTGACCATCTGGTCGGTTGACTCAGCTGGAAGATAACTAAATACACGCCGATAGCCTACTAAACACACAGTGACAGACCTTATTTACATGAATATCACTTTACTCCTTGCATTTACTTGAAATATTACATGTAAATAAGGAACCACCATTCATTAGAGGGTAAAAGGTCAATTTTCCAACTTTTGTATTTTATGTTTTATTGTCCGCATGTGTTGCTAAAGCCCAAAAAAATCTGGTAAGAAAAGTCATATATCTTAGTCTCCATGTTTTATCTAAAATGGTGCAAATTTGTACATTGCATGTCAGCAGAATGGTTCATATTAGGTGTTATGTACTATGTAATTTTGATCTTCTAAGTGTCCATAAACTAATGGATAATACAGAATATATGGTGTTTTGTTATATTGCCATTAAGTTTTGGATGTTTTTCCATTAACGATATTCTTGCTTCTCCATTTGATTTATGCAGAAGATGGTACCTCTATGAAAAAATTTCATTTATCTGGTATGGCCAATGGTGATGTTGGCAGAACCTTAGGAATGTTCTTCCTTGCAAAGATCTTTCCAATGTGACAATTTGTACTTTTTCGACCAAATACAGAAGTAAATTTCCATCATCCATATCATATTTGTTTTGTATATCCAATGTAGCAAGTGGTACTTGACAACTGCATTTTTTGTAGATCTAAATGGACGAGGTTGGTAGGAGTAAACAACGGATCAGTGAGTACTGCTTTTGCTGCAAAATTAGTCTTTAACAATTCTTTTCTTTTCTATTTCTTCTTTGCAATCTTTAATTATATGTCAGTCATTTACAAAAAGAATTATTGTATAAAAAAAAGTTCTTTTGTTATCATCTAGTAGACTCTACAAGGATCCATAGGTTCTCACCTCTTTGTTTTCAGTATAGAGGAATAGCTTAGCAAAATGACTTTGGATTTTCTGGATATAAATTGGGATCCTAAAAGGTTCAAGTCTAAACCTTAAAGGCATTAGAGAATCCAACCAAATAATTATTAGTTTCCTGTTTGGATGTGGGTCCTTTACAAGATCAGCAGCCAAAACTTACCAACTACTGAAGCTTTCAAAATGAATTGCTGAAGTTAATGGATGAACTAAAATAATGTTTGGATAAAACTATTGAAGAAATTCTCAGCTGTGCATATATTGTGGCATGTAACCATTCATATGTTTGCACAAATCCAGTGACTGTCCAAATCCGCAGCGTATCTGTTTTGGACTCTGAATATGGATTCCATGTTGGGATATAAACATGAATATTTGGGTTCACGTTGCAATAACTGATTGGGTTGTTCACCTTCTTTGACACCCTTCAACTTTTCTTAGGGTAATCAATTCGGCATCTGTAATGCAGCAGTTGATGCTACTTCTTTATTGTATAAACACTAAAACCAAGACTGGTATGATCTAATTAAACTATGCAATTTTCATGATTCTTAGACAGAAAGTGAAGGGGGCTGATCTGGGCAAGTTTCTATGTTTGAGCATCAAGGAGCATCCTCATTGCATAAATATTGGATTTGCATCTAAAAGATAGAAGAAGAGAAAGAATGGCATTCACTTTATTCATGGTTTTTATTAGAATTAATAACAAATTTATGAGCATGATTGCCCTTAAATATAAAACTACCATAACAATCCCAAACCAACTTTATGGGGGAACCTAGCTATCAGTCTATACTACTATCACCAATTTTCTTAGTGCCACGTTGAGGGTGGTAGCATTGTCACACCTCCATAAGAGAGAGAATACTCTTAAAAGTGCACTCCACAAGAAAAGTATTTAACATATCAAAAGAGAGGAATGCGTATGACTATTAGTGCCTATACCTCCTCATAATTGTAGAATTCATGGTATGTCATAGATTCTTTCGACAATTCAAAGACATTAAAAACTTACCAAAAGCTATTGGCTAAAGTTGATTTCTTATTGACTGGATATATCAAGTATCTCCAAACCTCAACCATTGTAGATTAACAAAGGGAGAATCTTTGATACGATCTTGATTGGATTGTGATCAGACCCTTATCTCTTTTTATGCTTTCTTTGGACTTTCCTTTCTAACTCTCAGGTTTCTTGCTGTAACGATTGTGATGTCTTTATCGTTTGAAAGGATGAATGAACGAAAGTCTTCTAAGTGGCACAAAGTTATTTATTCCTTATTTGAGTGAGTGCAAAGGACTTGTACCGACTGTCAGGGCAAAGATAAAAATTTCGTGTTTGGGTTGGTGGGTGGGAAGTTTTATATATTTGCTGTGCTTAGTTTTTTTTCCTTCAATTAATGAGGATTATAAAAAATTGAATTAAAAGATTTGCTCATTCGAGTTTATTTTTATTAAGCTAGAAGAGTAAAGGGCATAGTTTAGGTCAGATATTCTATATTCTAATTTAAAGCATAGATACACATAGAAATAAGGAGATGGAATTTGAAATATTAGATTAAAAAACTTGATTAAGGAAGTTCTCACCTTCCTTGTCGCTGTATTCAAGTCTATAAGCTGGTGAGAGTGAGTTGATGAGAGGGAGAGAATGAGGATTGAGCTGTTGAGGGCAGCAAACCACCCTAAGCTTTGTTGGATTAAGTCCAGTTAAGCTTTGGTGGATTAAGTCTAGCTAAGCAAGATATGACCATTTGCATTTGATATACAATTAAAGGAGTTTGTCCCTCAAATAAAACAATTTGATAATCTAAGGATTTATGCGAGCATGTACTTAGTTCATATTAGTTATTCACTGAGAAGATCTTAAGTACTTATATATGACTAAAGAACTTAAAAATACCTTCCGACTAGTCTTTTTAGATTATATCAGAACAAACTCGGCACATAATCTATATGGACTAGGAGACATTGCAGTACAAGTTCATAGAGGCTGATCACGAACTGATCATGGTGCTTGTGATTAGATTTGAGGATCCGTGCAGACCTGTTTTTAGTTCCATATCGATTATTCGCTGAGAAGATGTTGAATACTTATACAAAACTAAAAAAACCAAAAACATCTTTCAACTAGTCTTTTTAGTTTTATATCAGTTAAAGTTTGTTCAGATTCCCCTAATTCAAAGCCTGCATATGAGTCTTTGTTTTGACTGTTTTGTAATGCATTTAAGAAGACTTGTGTCTAAAGCAGTTTTTCTTTTTCTTTTTCTTTTTTTTTTGGTACATTAAGGGGACCTAAGCGGTCCGAAAGGGCAAAGAAAAAGGGTAAAAGAAATAACAAACAGGATTACATTCTAACAAACAAAATGGATTCCTGCTGCATCTGCCTGGACAAGAGATTCCTCTGTTAGTTAATTTGTCCGCCGGTTGATTAGCTTTCCTGAATACATCAGAGGCAAGAAATAGCTCCAGATTTGCAGCACATTGAATGATATCGTAAAGAAGGGGTTGTATGGAAGCAGTAACCATAGAGAATCTATGTTTAGATTTTTGTGATCCATGTAGGGAACAGTATGGGAGTCATCTTCCAACCATATCTAGTTTTAGTTGCTGAGTAGCTGTCGATAGACCCCTCCAAGCCTTTAGCAAAAAAAAAAAAAAAATAGACCCCTCCAAGCGGCACTGAGTTCTGCTTCTGGCACCGAGTTTGCGTTGATTTTCCTTACGACCGCATTACGAAACACATCCATTGTGATCCCTTATGATGGATACGATTGATGCTGCATCTTCCATCCATTGCTAATATGGTTACCTCTTACCATAAAAAAGCTACATGAGCCCGTTGTTTGGCTATCTGGAGAGAATCAAACCTAGCATTCCCGGTAGGCCCTTGAAGCTTTTGAGCTTCATCCATATTCTCTATTAACCAAAATTGATATTAACCATCGGTATAACCAAAAACAATCAAATGTTAAAAAATCCATATAGGTATCCAATTTTTTTAACCAAAAAAATGAATATTAAAAAAATATATTTTTCTAAACTGCATGGGGAGAGAATGATGTATGCTTTAGATAAATGGAGCCCCAAGGAAAGACCACCACATTTTCCTTGCAATTGTACCTTGTTTTACAAGGCCCCAATCTCTATCATATTATTATTTTTTTAATAGATATCATCCGGCTCTATTATTCATATCTATTAATGGAGCGATGTGAAACCCGCTGCCCAATGGTAGTACATATCTGTATTAATTTCTCAACCTGCATTTGAATGAATTAATAATTCAAAATTAAAGAAAAATGATGATTTTGTCACTTCTAATTCTGGCACGGAAACATCGGAACTCAAATCATGTATGGATGCAGCAGAGTTTATCCCTATAATCTAACACTTTGGACACTTCCTGTAAACTTCATTCATTCTAGTCGAACACCACACAGTGCCTGAGCTCTATATTTTCTCATATGCAATTGTAAGAATGCTACATTTACAGCATCCAAATTAGTAGGCTTTGTTCTTACATTTTATCTAATTCATGTACCTTACATTAACCAATCCTAAGCACAACTGGAAGGCAAGAACAAGCCAGTTATGCCCCGTCCATAATTCCATTGCTCCGTCTATTGGGGCTCGTTTGGTTCGCAGGAAAAGGAGGGGGGAAAGTGTGGTCAACGGGAAAGTAATGAAATGCCTCTTGTTTGGTTGGAGTTTTCAAAGGAGAGAGATGGAAAAGTTGTATTCCCATGAGAATATGATTCCCACATTTCATGGGAAAGTCTTTCCCATGAGAAACATGGGAACGTTACTTTCCCATGAGGTGGGAATCACTCCTTTTTTATTTTTTCCCAAAAAGACCCTTCAGCATTAAAGAAGCATTAAAGAGGCATTAAAGACCTAATTTTTATTAAGGGCATAATAGGAATTATACATAACTTTCCTAGGAAAGTGGATGGTCAACCAAACATAAGCACTTTGGAAATTTGTCACTTTCCCATGGTTAACCAAACATGCCAAAAGTACTTTCCTAGGTATCCTCTTCCTAGGAATATAATTCCCAGGAATCATATTCCTAGGAGGGAAAATACTTCCCGCGAACCAAACGAGCCCTAAATGCTAGAACATAAATTTACAAATAAACAACTCGCATAACTGAGAAAAGTTTGGCTATCCACGACCAAAAAGCATCCTACCATCTATCTGCTTCAACAACAAACCCCTTGGCACTAAATTTGTTGGATCTGAAAAAGAGCCGCACGCACGCACGCACAAAAAAACATCTCAAACAAACAGACGAACAAAAATACACATCTCATAATCCGATTTGATGGATAAATTATGTCTGGATGATAGATATCGAAATTTCCTGAAGAACAAGCATGATTCTATATTGATAGCTGAATAAACGATCCAATGTAATCGCAAAAACCGGCTCCGTGGATGAACAATAAAGATCTAATCCACAGGTTCCTATCAACTTGCGAAATACCAAAAACTTGACTTGATCTAGGCCCAATCATAGCATCTCTGGTCAATGCACTTGGCTATCAGAGACGTGGCATTGGGCCTAAGCGAGCAACACTAAAGTAAACAAAAAGTTAGATAACGTAAAACATGGATAAATCTAAAACGGAGTACAGTGATCCCTCAGTGACCCATTTAAAATCACACACAGCTAATAACTGTCATACGGCACTTCCTATCATGAGGTCATTCCTCCTCATCAGGATCAATAAACCCTACATACAACATAAACAAGACATTCTTGGAACAAAAAGAGATTCAGATAAAAAAACGAACGATATTGAGTAAGAGGACATCACTATTGCGTTACAGAATATAGAAATCACAGGAAATCGTATTTGTAGTCACTTACATTTGTAGATTACAACACCAAAATAGTCGGTTATTTAAGAATGACGATTAACAAAAATACTGCAAAGTTAACAAGTATTGATTTGATAACA
Source organism: Phoenix dactylifera (assembly GCF_009389715.1). Taxonomy (NCBI): domain Eukaryota; kingdom Viridiplantae; phylum Streptophyta; class Magnoliopsida; order Arecales; family Arecaceae; genus Phoenix; species Phoenix dactylifera. The sequence continues at coordinate 2,858,690 of NC_052396.1, forward strand.
TTGCAGCCATCCAGAAGATTCATCAGTTCACAGGTTTTGAAAACAAATATGAAAAATAAGACCAATGAAACCATAAGAAGATCGATGGAAGTATTACAGCTATCATGACCACAGGGAGTTGGGGAAATAAAAACAACAGTTTTTTCCCTTTCAGAACAAATAAAAGTACACAGATACTGATATAGAGAAGCCTCAGATAGCCAGCCTATTGATTTACATCAAATAATGGTTTATTAACCTCAGCCGGTAATTCCAACAATGTTTAGTGCTTCGTCATAGGCTTACTGAAGAGATACTCAGGATCAATGAACGATCCTCTGAGAGAAAACACCATCAACGTTCAAACCGTATAAAACAAGGAAAAATACTCAAGAGATACTCGGGATCTATTATAATGAATTTCTTGATCAAAAATTTTTGGTACAAATTTCTTGATCAAAATTAAAAATTAGAAAAAAAAATTAAACATCAAAGACCAATGTACGATCACTACGCAAATGAAAAAAACGAACATCATCATCAGAATTGAAATGTTTTCTCATCCACAACCCAACGAATGGGGCTGTGTAGGAAGGTGTCCTAAGATTTCATTTCAAGATTTCATCACCTGATGAACGATTCCAAGATCGGCAATAAGATATATGTATATAAAGAAAGAACAATCAAAATGAAATAATTCGAGAAGAAAAGGTATAACAAAATAGAAAACAGATTCAGAAACGAAAGAATGGATGCGTCACTTGGACTTTTTAGATCCTCAGTTCAAGTGTTGGATTAGAATACCATTATTTCATCCTTATCTGTTGATCAAATCGAATAATGCATATCAACTAAAAAACAGAACTTTGAATTAAAAAACGATTCTTTGAAAAAAATGGTGCAGAAGATTTACTCAGTGGTGGCGATTGAAAGTAATGGTTCGATTCTGCCAGCGAGCGTCCTCAAGAACAAAATTTCAGAAGAGGGAGCTCTGTTATCCTCATCGCAGCCTTCTCCACCGATCCCCAAATTCGAGATCGAAGGAAACAACAAAATAAACCAAAAAAAAACATAAAACATATGAAACCAAAGAAAAAAATGCGGATCGAACAAGAACAAAGCCTAACCCTAAACCTAATTCTTCCCTCTGGAGAAGAATGCTCAGTTCAGCGGGATCATCGACATACAAATCCCTCAAAGTGAGAGACCTGCGATCCGGTCTGTTGAGCTTGAAATTTTCCGAGTCATCACCGCAATCTCTCCTTCAAGAGGGAAAACAAGCCACCCCTAATTCTAAAGAAAATCTTTTGGGGGAAATCCTAACCTAAATCGAAGAAGCCCTAGAAACTGCGGGTGCCGAGCAGGATACGCCCTAGCCGGCTTGGATGCCCACGGGTATATATAGATCTGGGATTAGGGTTTCCATCGAGGTGACCGGCTAGTGCCGGTGAACCTGGGGGCAGTTCTGGCGTATGACCGGAAGAGTCTGGAAGGACCACGACGTGGACGGCCCAGCTCGTTCCAATTAATGGGCCCCCACCCGATTTGGCTTGATGACCACTTAACAAAAAAAAAAAAAAAAAAAGCGCTCTACTAGGAAGAAATAATAGATTACAGAATTTTTTTGCATTAATACCTTCCTAAATATTAAATTTTTGTATGAATACTTTTTCAAAATTAATATTTACATATATATATATCCTTATAAAATACTTGTTTTGCTATTTTATTTTTTTTATTATTGTTTTTGCATATGTATCCAAATCATCTAACGCCATTAAAACTTAACGATTTCAAATTAAAATAATTAAAATATCCTTAAGAGGTAGATGTGCACAAAGAAACATTTATAAAGCGATCGCGATGGAAGACAAAAAAAGTAATTTCAAAATTCTATTTTATTTTTAATTAAAATAAATATGATTTTTATTAATGGTGTTAGAAAAACTGTTATATTAGAAGTATTTGTGCGGAAATTGTATTTTATAAGAGTACAAAAATAAATATAAATTTTAAGAAAATATTTACATAAATTTTAATTTTTAGAAAAACATTTATGCAAAACTCTCTGCATAGAAAGCCGAAAAAGGTTACCGTAAACTTGGCAGTTCACTGAAGGAATGAGAGATACTGGTGGTGCTGATTTTTGTTGTTTGAGACGATGGAGGCCGTTTGCTTCAGGCGAGAGCAATATATTTGCAGCATCAAGTAGTTTTTCTTGCGAATAAGGGGTTGAATACTAAGTTACTTTTTAGTTCATTTTAGCTGTGTGTTTTAGGGAGATTGTTCAGCTATCATTCAACCATCAATGGCTCTGCAATCTTGGTCCACCCTTGTTCGAGTGAAATCGAAGCCATGACATCAATGTTTTTTTAACAATTTCGAGCCACTCACATCCAAAAGGAGTGCGATCGCATGGCTTATTGCCTCTCAAATTTTGGTACTAATATTGGATGTAGAGTGGATTGAATTTCTCATTAGCATGATGATTTGATCTGCAGAAGTGTCAAGTATTATACATGTATATGTATAAAAATCAAACAAGTCTACTAATTGTCCAGTGTGTTAAAATGCTCATACGAGATATTTGCTGGAAATAGAAAGTTTTAGTTTGGCCTCTTCACTTACCTGACATTTGCATCTAGTGATGTTCAATAAATCACATATCACTTAAATTGTTCTTCCAGCGACTTCAATTAATTGAAAATTTTAAATTGTTTTTCTAATCTATGGCCTATCCATGTTATGATAAATCTAATCATAAAAGAAAATACAAGATGTTCTCTTTTGATTTGCTTTTCGTTTACATAGTTGCACCTCCAAGACTATATGTTCAAGTATCTGGTAAATATATGTCATTTTTAACAAATTCTCATGAGAAATAGAAAACGGTTAAAATCAATTTATAATTTCTATTGGTATTGAGTTTTTTTTTTTTCCATTGGTTTTGCTGATATTTATTCTACTCCCAATAAATGTCATGTTTTTTGATAGTAGGATTATTGAAAGACTTATTCTGTTAAGGCTCACCTTGGGAGTGGATTGCATTCACTTCGAAGGAGATCCAAAGGGCAACTTATAGGTATTCATTGCTACATAACATCCATAGGCTAATATCTTCTAGGCAACTCATATATATAAGAAAACGAACATAGCAGCTAATTAGGTTACCTCCTATAATATTCAGTATTCTGGTGGTATTTTATGAGATAGCTATGAAATTATTTCTTTTCTTCTTATCTATCTTTTATCTTGTGACTTTATTAGATGCATTGCTATTAAAAGTGTATGACCTATCTGACCTATCAAAAGAAAGAAGGATTTATTCTGTTCGTATGGAAGTGCAGATTGTATGCTCCTCTTCTAGTACGGCCTTTTGTAGCTAGACTAGATGTCTCTGCCAGCTTTGGCTGCATTTTTTTTTCTCTTGTTACCGAGTTTTTAGCGACCATAGATGGCGCATGATGCAGCAACAACAAGCTACATAAAATTGATGTATATTTCACGAATAAAATGTTTTTAAATTGGACCTGTCCCATGACCGATGGGAAAACGTCCAATCAGAAACTAAAGCAAGGGGTTCACCCATCAAGTTTATGGTCATCAAATTAACTTTGATCGTGAATAAACCTCATTTCGAGGTTTTGACGGCAATACCGTTGAGGAGGAAGAGTTGGCTTTATAGTTAGGAATCATGACTTCAAATTATTGCAGCAGGAAGACAGCATATTTTTGATGAGTCTATAATTGAAGCAAAGTTGAGAGCTGTATAGGGAGGCTTCATTCATGCTAGATTAGTTTTGAGAGTGGACAATGCTTATCTCGAACGTGACTCAGCTATGGTGGTCGATTAGATTCACGCCTAGCACAGCTATGATAACTGGCATCCGCTACTCCAGAATACCCGTGGGCTCGCGAGGGGGCTTGTTTTCTTCCGGACTACTAATGTACATCGGCAGACGAACAATACTGACTAGGTTGCTTTCCATGCTACGTACTATTTAGAAAAATTTCTCTGAAAGAGTTTTAAGTATGTTTTTTTTTCTTCTATTATTATTATTATTATTTTTGGACCTTTCTCGATGTATATAAAAAAAACTGCGGCTCACAAGTTTTTCCAAAAAAAAAAAAAAAAACGTCTGAACCGAGCGAACCAGGGAGTGAACTGGACCGCGCGACTCAGATACGGCCGGTTCAGAAACCATCGATAATTAGATGGCGCTACCCCAGCCGGGTCCGCTTTCCCGGTCTCCTCTTGTTCTCACGTGCACACCCGGGGCACCCTTGGCCAACAAACGTGTGAATCCTCCGAGTTCTATGCGTCTATAAACGGACCCTTCGCCCCTCGGATACAAACCCAAATCTCAGCCGCTCGTTTTCTCCAGCCACGATCGAGGCTAGGACATTGAGATCCCCCTCGCTCTCCTCCCAAAACCCTTGCCCTTCACTCTTCGCCTCCACGATGGCGGCGACGCCCACCGACACCGCGGATAACAATGGCGCTGCGGCCTTGGAGCAGTCCCCGGAGGCCGAGGCCCCCGCTGTTGAGGCCACCGAGGTGGAGGAGGAGGCCCCGGAACCGGAGGAGGCCTCCGATTCAGCGGCGGAGGAGGCCTCCGATTCAGCGGCGGAGGAGGCCCCCGATTCAGCGGCGGAGGAGGCGTCCCCCGCCACGACCGCCGAGCCGGAGACGGAGACGGCGCCGGCGCAGACGCAGGGCGGCGAGAGCAAGAGGTGGCCGGGGTGGCCTGGGGACAACGTGTTCCGCCTGATCGTGCCGGTGCTGAAGGTGGGGAGCATCATCGGCCGCAAGGGGGAGCTCATCAAGAAGCTCTGCGAGGAGACGCGGGCGCGTGTTCGTATCCTCGAAGGGGCTCTTGGCACCTCTGACCGCATTGTGAGTACTCTCCTTGCTTTACGCTTGACGGGATTCTAGGGTTTTGCTTGCTCTCTTTGTTTATAGGGTTTTATTGGCTTGTTCTCATTTTTGTTCGATCTGCTCCGTTTATATCAGCATCTTGCTTCGTTGATCTGATCGTTTTCTCGATCGCCATCTGAAAGGGATTTGTGCGGATGACTGGATTTTTTTTTTTTTGAACTCTAAACTTAATGACCTTTATTTTTTTGATCAAGAAGCTTGAGTTATGTTGAGTGGTTGCATTGTGAGAGTTATTGGTTATTTTTTCCGTTGTGATGTAACTTAATGAGCTTTTGTAGACCCTTTTTCTTTTGTACTTCGTTGTATTGAAGCCCCATTAAAGTGTTAACGGACTTCTTTTTTTTCTAAAAAACAGGTTTTAGGATTTGGATTTTGCTTTATTTGTAGCCCTGGAATTTCCAAGATTTTGATATGAATCTTCCATTGCCTATGCTACTTAAGAAATGAGAGAAATAAGGAGCTCTCTTTTCATGTGAGGTTTCTCTTTTCCACTGTATTTCCCTGTAAATTTCCTTGTTATTCTTTCTACATTTCTTCAAAATCAGCTTTTTGAAAATTATAGGAAGATCTTTGCATGCACTTGGCGCATGATTCACCTGTGTAGGGAATTGCCATTATTGTACCAAAGTATTGATTTAGCAATGAAATTTTTATACTACATTGAGCTTACTGTATTTGCAAAGTCTGTGAATATACATTCATTGCAAAAATTGGTCTTCTATCGGGTTTATTTATGAATCTGAAAACATTATGGAATTTATATACCGATGTGTATTCATAAGATCTAGCTCTGTTCCATTTGATGTTTGATTATTCATGTATTTAACCTGCTTTCAAGGGAAAAATTTGCTGTTATCCATGGGTATGGTATCAAGAAACAACAGGTATAACAGTCTTGTAGAGGGAGCAACATGCATAACAACCTCTTCAGCATGGTTACACTTTTAATTTCATGAACACTACAGCATGCCGTCTGGTGTCGAGATGGATGACCTCTCAAGTGGAGCGTCATGCACCATTTGGAAATTTGCATTGAATAGTAGAATAGATATGCATGCTGTGTATACATGCATGCATGCGTACATATGTTTTAGTATTGTATTCATATGAAAAATCTTTACTCTGCTATATTGAATTTGTCCTCTTAATACCTATGGTGAGGTTTATAAACTTGTCTGGAGTTAATGCTGAACTGAAATTATCTGTGACAGCTGTAGATGTTCTGCTGAGTTCAAACTGTTTTGTATCCAAATAAGTTCAAAAGCATTTGCTTTGAATGCTAGACTATATGTCTTAGAGGGATAAAGCCATCATATAAATATAATATTCCTTGCTGGACAGTTTGTAATATTTTCTTCCCATGCATAGGTTCTGATATCTGGAAGAGAAGAGCCAGATGCAGAAATATCACCAGCAATGGATGCTGTTCTAAGAGTATTTAAACGTATCAATGGTATAACAGAAAGTGGGGGCGATGGTGCTACCCCAGCTTCTGCTGCACCTGCTTGTTCAGTTCGGTTATTAGTAGCATCATCTCAAGCTATTAATTTGATCGGGAAACAAGGTAGCTTGATCAAGTCAATTCAAGAGGGTAGTGGTGCCACAGTACGGGTTCTTTCTGGAGGTATATTCCTTAAGCATCTCTGTGAAGTTAATGACCATTTACTTAGATTCTCCACATGTAAAATGTGTAGATATTTTCTCTTGATATTTCTGAGCTAAATTTTGTATGAAAAAGTATCCTAATCAAACTTGTTGTAGCTGATTATACTTATGTTGTTAAGATTTTCATGTCGAAATTAATGTGTGAAAAGGTAAAGTGGAGCTTGCATATTTCTTTGTTGGAAGAAGTAAGGTTTGCTGATTTACATGCTTGTTAATTTGGTTAAGCTGTTGCTTGCCATTTAAAGTAAATTGATTTTGAATCATTTAATGCATTTAAATGGACTTCTGAATGATCTGGTGTTAAAAAAGAGAAAAATATATTGCCTAGGCACTTTACATAAAATTATGACTAGAAACAAACTATTGTGCATAATATTATTGCGGACTCTAGGAGTAGAAGTGGATACAACAAGGTATAAAACTTCGAATGAAATTAATTAGCATGCTAGATGAATACACGATCTAGTACATCAACCATGCTAGTGAATTATTATAAGTTGTAAGACACTAGGTACGTGAAAGTTTTATATAAATTCTGGCAATTGCAATATTAAGATTTCAATGGTTAAATGGATTAAGCGGCTGCTTAAATACTTAAGTAGACGGAACAGCTTCTTGGACTCTGAGCAGATATTAGTTAAGTGGTCATGCATTGTGCTTTTGTTTGAGCACTTAAACTTTCATTTTTCTAATACTGCTGACTTGTAAATGGTGCTAAGCTGATGAATTTGGTTTTGGGGCTTAAGATGCACATATGATGCTTCGCCATAATCGAGGGATATTTGATTGCTTGGTGGTAAATATTTATTTGAGATCTTGATGATTTTCTTATTTGCCAAGGGTTTGGTTGCCAGCACCCTTGGCTCAATTTCATTTGATTCTTGCTGGGATAAACAGAAGAGAGGGAATTTGCCACCTCCTTGTCGACATTTACATCTAAGCTACCTAAATTCTTTTACCTGGTTGAGGTATTGGTTTTGGCGCTTGTTGGTCAAATTGGTAATACTTGTAGAATTCTTTCTGCTTATTGTAAAAACTATCAAAATCTTATAAATTGGACTGAAAAAAAAACCCAAATGCCCTCAAATATTTTTTTACCGTCCATGCCTGTAATATAACTAAGATAATACATAAGAAATCTTAAAACACTGGTGTGTCTTTGGAACCCTGGACGGGCTTGATTATTTTATGTACTGCAACCTGTGTTTTACTATTATCACTTGTAATTCACACTTAAACTACTTTGATCACTTGTAATTCACACTTGCCATCTGCCTCATGATTTTTAATATTTGTAATCAATGTATCAAGATTTGAAATTCCTTAGATTACACCACAAACCAAAAGTTTGCATATGCATGAAAAATCGAACATGGAATATCCTGATGAATGCAATTGTGGTTTTTGCATCTTTTTTGAAGATTAAAGAATTTGATACCTGATTTTGGTGTCTGATATTGACATATCAACGGTAAAGCAATGTGATGTAACATTATAGCATCTCAGATATTCTAAATTTTCTTAATTGAAATTAAAGAATTAAAAGGCTAGTTATACTATTAATATTTTGGTGTTAAACTTCATCCGTCCATTTTGTATCAATGTCTGGTATTGAAAATAGAAGTAGTTCAATGCACAATTCACTTTCCATTAGTTGAACATTTATGTTCTATATGTATAGTAAAGTTGCCCGTTCTATTCTAGATGGAATGTATTGAGACATTATGCAATGGGGTGTAAGATGACCTAGACATTGATTTGCCATGCTGCTAGTTGGTAATATCTTGTTTTGTTTATCTTACCAATTTTAACTCTATATTTCTAATTACCTCCAATTTAAATGTCTATTAGATGGAGAATTGTTATCTTTTTTCTAGTTCTCTTGTTTCTGCCATAGATTCTGAGTTTTCAATGTTTGCTTTCCTTCTTTATCCACCCTTGTTTTTAGTTCCAACTTCATGTTTGATGGAAGCTAAACTTAATTGTTTTATCAGAAACAATTACCACGTGTGACTGTAGCCTTCCTCTCCAAATATTTTGTTCTAATCATGACTTTAGTCGTTTAAAATCTAGCACATCTTTAGTCCTATCTATGATTTTTGATTTGATCTTTCTTAGACAACACTTGCTATTATCTTCTATTCATGCATCATGGCTAATCCTAAGTTGATCACAATCACATTTTTTTTCTTATGTTAGCGGCTGATTCCTTCTTATTTATCATCTGAATTTACCCTAATTAGTTGACTTTGCCTATTTCTTGAATGGACTTGGGTATTACAGACATATCAGTTCTAGCCTTATATTTATCGCATGTTGTGACCTAGTGACCTTGTTGCAATCATTATATTCTTTCTTATACTCTGATAGAATTTTTGTGTATCGGTTACGTTATTTTTCACAAACCTTATTCAAAAATATGTTTGGTGTAATCTTTATCCATTTGTCCATTATGTATAATCTATAATGATGTTTGGAGCCACTATTTTTTGTTTAAAAAGAGGCTTATTTCTTTCTTGCCTGGAGGCATCTTGGAAAATACTTGCTTGAGGGTTGTCTCTCCACAAGTCTTGAGGCTTATTGGTTAGGCTATATATCAGAAATGAAAGAGTTAAAAGTTCCAAATATACGATCCATACATGCAAGTTGTCTTATATTACAAGAATATGACCTGAGGATTTGGTCATCTTCACCAGAAAATAGAAGGGAAGATATTCATCTTTTCATATATTTGTGCATGGAACTGACTGTGGATTTTTATTGTTAAACAAGGTATGGCAAGATATGAAATTTGACACTAACCATTAAGATTTGTCCATTTGCATGTGGAATATGGGATCCATTACCAAAATTTGCACTCATTCCAAGCATAATTCAACATCCTGTATTCTGCTCTTCCCATTATGTATTCTACATTTTGGACCTTTTAGAGAAATCAATAAGGCCTAAGTTTAGGGTCTCTGTACAATTGTTGCTTACCAATTGCATAAGCTAAAACTCTTTCACCAATAAGTTAGGTTTTGTCCATTAACTGCCCTTCTGGGTCTGATAGCAAACCTAGCCCTTCAGCAGAGCTATCCCAGTCATTTAGAGGGTTGATATCATCATGTTCTCATGCTGAAACTAATAATATCCTCTTCTTCTCACAAGGATATGAATTCAACTTAGCTCAAATTTACAAAGTTTGAACAAAAATGTTGGCTGGGTCTAACCGTTTAGCGATCTGTGATGAAAGAGAAAATAGGTAATTAGTCACCTGTGACCATTCCGAACCATTATCTGTATTCACTGAATTGGACTTAAGTCTGGCATCAGCAAACAATTAATTGTACAATATCGAACAAGAATTCAAACTAGGTTCTATGCCTGTTGACTCTTCTGAACCAATTTCTGGATTCATCGAACTGGACTTAAATCTGGCATCAGCCTCCATGTAAGGAACTCAGTAATGGCATCTAACAGAAGAATGTTATGCAGCATTTCATCATCTCACTTTTTATTTTTTCTAATGTATTATATATTGCTCACTTGTTTTGGGTCTGTGAACTGTCTAAAAAAAATTAAGCATAGGCTGAGATGTACCAATCATTTGACTCATGCGGTAGGTTGTGGCCCCATGTTACAGACATTATCCAATTAGAGTAAGTTCCTCCTCCAGCCATATGACGTGCTTTTGAATTTTCATTCTCTGCGGGCCTGATCACATGAAATTCCTGAACACCAGCTGCCTCTGAATATGAACAAGGAACTCGCTTTTTATGCCCATGCATCATAAACTGTTTGATAGTGCTTTAATTTAAGTTTGGAATGATTGTGCTCAGATTTAAATTTTTTTCTTTGGCATGCCATTTGTACATGTGGTCCATAACATCTTAATCTTTCTATTGCTAGATGAATTGCCATTCTATGCAACCACAGAAGAAAGAATTGTAGAGATACAGGGCGAATCCTTGAAGGTTCTCAAAGCACTAGAATCAGTAATTGGGCATCTCCGGAAGTTTTTGGTTGATCATAGCGTGCTTCCTTTATTCGAAAAGAGTGTAAGTTTCTTTTTTGAAGAGGACTGGAATTTAACTTTTATGTTTTGTTGATTGCAGCAAACTGATGGTTACTATGTTCTTTTCCCCTCCCTCTCCTTTAGTATAATGCGCCAGTCACTCAAGATCGTCCGGTGGATGCTTGGGCCGATAAAACACAGTCCTTAATCCATGCGCCGCAACAACCGGTAATTGGAAATGATTATGCTCCTCCGTTGAAGCGGGAATCTCTGTTTCTAGATCGTGAGTCTCAATTAGATCCACAAATTCCACGGAGTGGACTGTCATTATATGGACAAGATCCTGCTCTCTCTGGGTTACGTGCTTCGGGACTGGGGCGTGGTGGTGCTTTAGTGACTCAGGTCCAATTCATTTTCTGTTTATTCTTAATTCTTAGTTTCAAAATAATTATCTCTTTAAGGTTCTATTTTGCTTGATTCAGTATTTAGTGTTGAGTAGCATTCAACTATAAGCTATAAGAGTTTATGTTACTATAATTTTATTCTTGGACATGTGTGATGTGCATAAGGGGAAGCATAGATAGCTAGGATCCCTTATCTGATTGAGGACATATGTTTTTCGTTTACCTTGATAGAAATGCTTCTACTTTGGCTGCTCTACTTCTCTTCTTTCTTTCCCTTAAAGAGAGCAAGAACCTAGCCAAGAGGAGCGTGCCTATCAAAAATGCGAGTTTCTATGGCTATTTGGTGGATGGAGATATTAGGTGGTCTAATAGTGTTAGTTTTCTTTTTTCCTTTTCCTTTTTATCCATCTATTTTAATTATGACATGGAACTCTTACATGGGTGGCTTGGAACATGAATGGGTGTCTCAGGCTTTTCCATCTTATATTAGTTATATGTTTGAAGCGATGCATTCGCTAGACTAAGCTTTGATGTGGCATTATGATTTTTCTTTGATAAAGGTTCTTTCGTTCCATTGTCTTTGTTTTTTACATTAATAGAAATGTTTGTCAAAATCCTTAATAGAAGGTATATATAACTTGGTGTGCCTGTTGAAGTTTAGTCTCTTAAATTCATAAGACAATTTTGGTAGGAACTTACAATTTTTCTATAATAAGCGTGCATTCATCTTGCTTGAGGTTATTATATGGGAATGAGTCAAAAAGCTACTAAGGCACCTTCATTGCTTGTTGAAAGTGCATGAAGGTTGTTAACGATTGATTTATTAAACCTTTAATTTCAGGTGTCTTAGCTTGGATTCTAAAAGGTAGTTATTGATGTTTTAAAGCAGCTATTTGTTTTGCCCAGTCTAGTTGCATATGCTTGATTATCATTTTTTGAAAAGTGGCGCTTTCTTCATTTTATGCTAGATTTTGTTTTCAGGAAGATGACAGCTAGGAAAACCCATACTGTGCCTCCATCTTTTGTAGGTTTTTGATTATCAGTTTTCATAATTGACTTGGCTAAAACCAACTGAATAAAACAGCCCTTGAAAGATTTAGGCTACTTTCTCTCATTAATTGTATGTTGTAACATTAGTGTTTAAACTAAATGTCCAAGGGAACATGTAGAGTTCCCTTGGTGGGTTACCAACTTAAACTTCTTCCAAGTGAGTTGTTGATAAGCTGGTGTTTTCGAAACTTGTCTCGTTTATTATGATTAATTTCTCAGTGCCTTCACCTGAAATCATTGTTTGAAATATTCCGAGATTCAGATCACCCAGACAATGCAAATTCCACTGTCATATGCGGAGGACATCATTGGTGTAGGAGGAGGAAACATAGCATACATCCGCCGCACTAGTGGAGCAGTACTTACTGTTCAAGAGAGTAGAGGAATGCCTGATGAGATTACTGTTGAAATCAAGGGCACTTCTTCACAAGTTCAGGTTGCTCAACAGCTCATTCAGGTGAAGTATCTCATTTTTTTCGGGAGGGAACTCATCTGAACCTTGGGCGTAGAGAAAATATTTTGCATAATAGCTCCACTGAGTAATAGTCTTTTCTTATTTATATCCGCAGGAATTTATAGCTGGACATAAAGAACCACTAACAAGCAGTTATGGAGGTCTTGATACTGGCTTGAGATCAAGTTATTCTCAGTTGGCAAGTACAGCTTATCCATCATCATCATTTGCATCTCAATCACATGGTGGTTATGGGTCCTCTGGATTAGGAGGATACGGCGGCTATAGGCTTTAAGCTGAGAGACACGGAGCCAGCTGATTTTCTGTTTTTTTGGTCGCACCATCAACTCTCAGTTGGTTTCATGCCTGTAAAGATTTAGAACAGCTATTAATCTTCGAGCTACTTTGTTTTAGACGTGTATCGTTTGGCAATCCTCTTGTTTTGCAATCAGACATTGCAAATTATTAAATATACCATTAGGCGAACTGGATCAGTGCTCCCATTTGTTTGGGAAAACTCTACTCTATATATATGTCGAAGCTTCTGTTCAGTGCGTGTTGGTGGCTAGTTGGGGTGAATGAGTATCTAGCATTGAGTTTTGACCTTGTCGATGATACCGGGGCCAGATTCGCCAGCAGTGTTATCACCCTAGCAGTACCATTATCCAAAGCAGCCATGGATTTTATGGTAGTTCGAATTTCAGTAATAAACGTATGAATCAGAGGTTATCTAGCTAATATGCGAACCAGTGGTAGATGGTGATAGCATATGGGGAAACCATCTCACTTTTTCTTTTAATGTTACCATCTCCCAGATGGTTCAGGATGCACTAATTTTGCTCCATCAAGCTGTTATGTTCCATGAAACTTCGTGCTCCCACATCTTTATTGTCATTGGATGTCTAGATTTTTTACTGGGGCAGTAGAGAATAGTAACAGGTGCATTTATCACATTTAGCAAGGCCTCCGCTATGAATTTGTTTCCGGTGCTTTCATGCCTGCCAAAACAAAAGGTTTTAAATACATCACTAACAATCCAGTTATATTAATTTAAGTGCAAGGTCAGTGGTTTGATAGGTTGGCGTACGGCATTAGGTACCAGGATGCGAGGAAATGTCTATTAAACATCTCATTTTCCATAGCACTGCTCACTCAAAATACATTTTACATCGCACTGAATCTCCCTTCTAATAAGATGAGAGAGTTATTTGTTTTTTGTTTTTTTTTTGTTTACCTCGGCACACTAGCCTTGCATAAGAACTGTTATCTGAGTTCCTAGACAAAATGCTATACAAAGGTAGCGGAACAGGTACAGAGCAGGTTCGTAGAATATCACCAGAATGATGGGCAGCAGGCGGCCCAAAGTTCATGCTAGAGAGCTGTTTGTTTGGGATTGAAAGCAGCTTCAAAGTGCAAGTTGGATATTCAGCATTTTAGCAGGGGATAAATGCCATACAATTTTATTTTATTTAAGCTGGGAGAAAGCACATTAACTGTATTTAGGAAATTATAAGCCAGGTGAAATAAATAACGGAGAAGTCATCGGCCTGTGACCTGCACTGTAACTGTGGCTTCTTCTGAGGTTGTTAGATCTAGATGTTCTGCTCCCTTGCAGTGATGGGCCTTCAATATAGTATTGGAGGAAGTGAATAAATATGGAACGCATATCTATTTGCTTGAGGTGACATAACCATCAGACGAGCTTCGACAGAAGTTGCTGTAAGACACTCTTATCATATGTTTTGATGAAAAGCATGGACTGTGACTCTGAGTTAAGTTGAGTTCCTAGGTGGCGATATGCCTTGTATCTAATGGTTGTTTGATAGGATTATGAACTTAGTCCATGTTAATTAACCTTGCCCATAGATTCCACATCTCTTGGAATTGTTAAACATTCTGTAGGTTATCATGGTGTTGTCCTTGAAAAATTATGTGCAAACTAGTGCAACTTAGCTCAGTTCACTCACATAAGTAGGCAGGCTCCTAGCCATAGAGTTTGCAATGATGTATAGAGGAACCGATAAGCATTGGAATCCTATAAAAGATCTTCAACTTTCTTGGTTATAAGAATGACAAACTCCATGTGGAGGGTGATAGAACCATTCATCTGCAGGATGAGTGCTGCTCAGCTGGACTAAACTATAAGTCCACATGACACTTCTTTTCTCGTCAGCATGACATCATAGAATGGTGTTGGGTTCCACAAGTTGTGTTAGAATTATTATGTAATGGGAGAAGGTGGTGCTCAAATGATTTTTCTTTTTTTTTTGATCGACGGGCCCTCTTTATATGGTTTCCAGCCATTACTCTGTTTTGAATATTTTTTTGAGTTTCTTCTATAAATTTGTGAGTAATGCTCCATGCGCAACTGAGATAAAAAAAATATGCTTTCACTTTTGCCCAGAACATGTGGAAACCAACATCAGTTCCATTTACAAATTATAATAGATATATTGCACGAGGGCATTCTCTTCACAACTTTATATGATAATAGCATTTCACGATCCATGAACCAAGGGATGTGATTTTCCCAAAAATTTATTTTAGTACTCTTTTTGCTAGTCTCTAAACATGGTATTACACCATGTTATCATGTCCGCAAGTGCCTAAAATATTAACGATATTGTCTCATCCTTCTCTTGGTCTCCGTCTCGGCATCTCCCCCGAATGGAGTTTAATTGTCTCATCATGTTGAGGTCGTGTTCATGCCAACCAAAATCCATAATAACGAGCATCATCCCAGCAAAAAAGAGCTAATATTTGTTTTTATGTATTCATCCGAATCAAACAAAGCATGGAATCACCATTTTTATTGCACATACCAAAGAGCAGTTGCACACGCTAATTACCAACTTTTTTAATTGCTACTGATCAATTTATAAGTAGGGAAGGTCTTCCTAAGCACATCAAGCCAGGAATTCTTAGGCTAGCTGAATGGCCGTGTCATACGCCACCCCTGCCTTCCAATCTGAGGGGATGACACCATTCAGCGCGACCCAACTCTGGCCGCCGTCGTCACCCGTCAAAATTCTCGCATTCATTTGGCCCCTTGGAGGATTCGCCATGTCCCACACTCCACCATAGGCTCTGCGCATCCGCTTCCATTCCTGGCAGTCCTCCTGCATCCAAGAAGAGAGATCCACATGAATTAGATTCATGGAGATGATTCTGAGAGAGCCAGCCATATGCCAATGGGACTTATGAATCTTTTACCTGCCACAATTCGACGGCCAATATGTCCTTCTGGCCTGCTTGGTAGATTACGATGAGGGCCAAGTAATTCGGAAACTTGCTGTGTTGTGTGACCTGAAGCATCATATTGTATCCTGGGTATCGACATGGGATCCTTCATGAAGAAAACAAAGGGGAAAAGAAGTAATAATGTTAGAAGTCATAAAGCAACAAGATCTTTTGAGCTTTCACTCAAATGTTATCTTAGCAAAGTTCGCAGATAATGAATAGAATCAGTAAAGATACATATAATGAACTCTCATTCTCCTGTAACTAAAAGTATTTCCGTAATAAATTCCCATTTAGTAGCATATTCTCATCATTTGATGGTGTTATCTTATAATGACCATGTGATCTTTGTATGCTTTGCATTAATTTCACCATGATATTTATCTTTCTTTCTTTTTTAGTTCCAGCACTTTTAGTGGAACTAAGATGTATTCTCTTCTTTCCATGCTGGTCCAATATATATATATTATGCATGATGGTCTTTAATTAATACGAACTCGGCCTCCCACTAGATAAAATATCCCCATCAGTCTGAAATCCAAAGGCCAAGAGTCAAGAGCTCAGAAAGCTATCATAAACTACGCCATGGTTGTCATTACCTCCTGTACTCGACGTCTATCACACCAAAAGCCATCAGTTCATTAGCCATGTTTGATCTTGCAAGCTTAGCAAACCCCCTGGCACTCAGGATGAAGTCAGTGTTATCCCCCTGACCATAGTCAGTGACCACAATCTTCACACCATCCTCGTTGCAGAATTGAGGATGGGTGCATCTCACTTGGTAGCATGCGCCGCAGCCCGTGCCATTTCGATACAGCCTAGAAACAGCCCCGACGTCGCCGCCATTAAGGCTTCTACCAAACTCACCATACCCGCATGCTCCTCCTGTTGCATCCAAAACCATCAGACAAAAACTAGGCATTAATTCAACTGTAACACCAGACATGAAAGTATAGACAGTATCACAGTGCCCACAAATGCATGTGTTAGGAGTTGGTAAGAGTGTTATTAATTAATTACTTGGAGTGCCCGAGCAATCCGGGCTACCGTAGTAGGTTGCGCGCGAGCGAGTGAAGGTGCTCTGGGAGCTTGAGAGCATAGGGAAGAAGAAGAAGAGGGATAGTAGGCAAGAGAAGGTAAGAGTAAAGGCCATGGTTGCCTCTGAGAGTAATGACAAGTTTTGCGAAAGGTTTAAGAGGCCAGAGAGGAGAAGAATGGAGTGAGAGGTGAGATGCTATGGAGGAGACGTGTTCTATATTTATAGTGGTGAATGGAAGGGATGATTGCCAGGCTTGATGTGGCGGAAAGGGAGATGACTTGTGATACCTTTTTCATTCCACCACCTTTTATGTGCCGTCCAGAGTAAAAGGTGGGTGTTTGGTGTCCCACGGAACGCCCTTACAGACCCACAAGACCGTTTCCACAGAGCAAGAAGTCTCTTGCCTAACCTCGTTATTGTGTTAAATTTTGATGGTACTCGTACAACTAGGTGAGTGCCTTCTGGATTTAAGAAATACCGAGAGTGCGAGAACTCCCTTCACTAGTGGTGGTCAATGGGCCACTAGTGTTCTAGCTAGAATGGACTCGTAGCCATCGGATGAATTGATGGCTCGGTTGTGATTGCATACCCAACTTCTTAGTGATTGTCTTACGTCAGATACATGCATGCATCCTTTCTCTAAGCGTTTAGTCCAAGCATTGAGCAAGGAGTCTTTTATAACAACTTCTTGATAAAGTAAGAAGAGTTTGGTGATGATTCACTGATTCTACGATGGTGGTGGTGGTCTTCTTGTTCTTATCTCCACGTTTCCAAGAGCCGTTTCAGAGGATATTCTAAAGGCTGGGGTACTAGGGGCCTTACGGTCATGCCTGAGTTAGGGGCAAAAGCACCGAGCAAGAGGAATGAGTATTTCTCTTGGACCCGCCACAGGCAAGTGGGCTTATGAGGTGGACATTCTACGCTGCTCTTTCACCATAATTTCCCATCAGTAGTGGGATTCACTTAGGTGGCATTTGTCATAGGATGATAGTTTTCATTAAAATGAATTATATGTGCACTTGAAATATATACATTTAGATCATCATGACTAGGTTCTTCTGCACGACTCTACATGCGATCGTGAAAATAGGATTCGATCATCTTGTCTTTCCTTCGAGCAATAATTCATCTTGTTAGTTTAGGTGGATTGACGACACTACCGATGTTGGGAACTTTTGTGGAAGTGATAAGCTTTGAGTATGTTAGTAATTTGGGATTGATAAATAGGAAAAAATTGTTGGTTGATGTCCTCCTAAATTGGTCGAATTCAAATTTTCATAATCATGATTGTTGGTGCAAAGTTTCTCATATTGATTGGGCTTTGCTTACTGTATCTTGGGAAACTAATGAGTCAAATTGCAACAAGGTGCATATTATCTCTTTGTGCTTTGATATTCTCTTTCGTTTCTTGACATAATATTCATTGAGATTGGTTACCTCATGTATGACAATGCCAAGACATGGAAGTGGGGAAGTTTGATTACTGATGTCAAATGAAATATCAATGCTTTGTTTTTGTACCAAAAGAAAAGAAGAACTTTTTTAATAAAGAAATAAACATACTACTCTTTCACCTTTCTTTGAAGCATGAACTGATTAAATATACATCCATCAATTCACATAAATAGCATAAACAAATTCTTTAGTGAGATGTAATGACGGCCCATCTTCCTTTCATCTGCATTGCAATATGCCTAAGTGCTCGCGAATGATCAACAGAAAGCATCATCATGGAAATCCTCATGCAAGGCACTAGATCTGCTATCTACTGAAACTACGAAAACAATCAGATCATAGATTCTGCATAAGATTTTGGGCAAGCATTTGTATTCAAGATTTTCCTCACAATTTGCTCCAAGACTCTGCAGGATTTTTAAGTCTTTTCGCTTCACTCTCTAATCTCTATACATCCCATGTTCACCTAGATGCTACAAAATCCAATTAGGAAAACATTGCTTGATTCGATTCGGTGCGTCGAAGATGAAATAAGAAAATTTATCATGAGAGAAGTCTACAAATTGCGCCAATTCCCCTGTGCCATGTCAGCTATCTTAGAGGGTGTTGTGTCATGCATTGCAGTCGACAACATTGCATTTCCAATTAAATCTCTGAAAAGGTTTTGCTTGTCACCTCATTAGAATTTTGGAGGCCAGTTGCACAACTATAAAGCAAAGAGACGCGGAGAGAGAGATAGAGAGAGATACCATTATTATGCTTAGTTGTAGAGGAAAAAACAGGGATGGACCAACCCTTATCCTTCCACTAACATGATAATAACACCTAAAAGATGCCACCAACCTCCTCATAGCTTATGCTGCAATGCTATGCCGAGTACGTGTACGGTGAACGCTCTCAGTTATATCAAAGGAGGCACCACCCGCGTCCCATTTCAAGGGACCAAGCTAACGGAACATGGCGGCCTTCCAAGAGGACACAGAGGCTCTAATGGAAGAACGAGGGCACCAAACAATACCTTGGGACCATTACGATCACTTTCTTCACCTACAACACTAACAACTGATGAACACCAAGGCTCACACTTGGAACATCCCATCTCTTCTAGTGTTATTTTTATCCTTCTTTATTTTTGCTCAGGAGCCATTGGCTTTTTGAGATCCTTAATTCAAACATGGTGGAAACTCTGCATCTCTCTAGAAGAGGCCAGATCGTTCTTTCCTGTATTAAACAAAGAAAAATTTTCTCGTGATCTCTATGGTGATGTCAACGCGACGAAACCTGTCATTATGAAAGGTTTAGCTAGACCATTTTTTTGTGTGTTTTTGTTACCTTACAAATAAGTGAGAGAGACTTGAATGATGTATGATTTCAGTATATCTTGGTTAATACGGAAGGTGTGGAAATTTTGAAGAAGACTAAGATTTTTGACATCTTAGCCAACATATATATTTAAATAAAGATATTGAAATCTTGACCAGCAAGGTAAAACTGTTATCCATGATTCTATTTAAACACTAATTTTAAGAGTTCTTGAAAAAAAAATTTACTTTAGGAAGTAAGAGATCAATTAAGAATATCAGCCATATGTTGATATTGTACCGGTCGATATTTCGCTATATATCAGTTTGTACCAACAAAGATATTAGAAGCTGATGATATCCCTCATCGTCGTTATCATACAATATACATATATCCATACATATGCTCATGCATATATTATATGTGCATTCATTTATATATATAGTATTGATGAATGTTGGTGCCAATGGTCAAGAAGTTGTGCCAAAACAGAGCAAAAAGTTGCATAAAAATTAGAAGTGTAATGGAGCTGAATTGGCCACACACTGCTTTCGTTTAATAGAGGTATATCTAGCGAGGATATATATATATATATATATAATATCTAAACCTGTAATTTACCTTAGGTCGATCCCCCCTTTCTTTTTAAATGAAAAAAAAAATGGAAGGAAGAAGATGATGAAAGAGACTAGAGATGGATTTAAGCTACATCTAATTTGAACTTGACCCCTGCTCCACGTTCAGGCCCATGGGTTGGTTATGGGCCCAATTTTGAGGGTTATGAGATAAACAAGTTTAGTAGAAGACACTACTCCATTAGGAGATTTGAAGCGGCCCAATCCATTAAGTAAATGGGTTGGATCTAGCTACACCAAAGCCTAGTACAAATTGAATTCTAGCCAACAACAAGTCAACAATATAAAGAAGTCCGCAGATGCTCATAGACACTTTACTAGTTATAATGCTCATAGAATTTCTTTAGTATGAATTCTTATTTTAAATATTCAATAAAAACTATAAGAAAAGTTATCTTTGAAATTAAAAATAAAAAAAAATTAGCTACTTTTATATAGTTTAAGAATTAACTCTTCATATTATAGCAATATGAAATGCCGTATTCATCCACAAAAAAAAAAAAAAAAAAAAAAAAAAAAACATGGATATCGCTTTCATGCCTTTGGCTTTTCCCTATCTCCTCCAAAAATATGAGGTGCAGGAATTTGCAAGATCCCATACTCGCACCCGGAGAACAGAGAAAAGCATGTGAAAAATTCTCTGTTTTCCTCCTCTCTCCCTCTTTCTTTTAAAATCAGAAGGGTAATAAATCGGCACGTCCATGGCCTTGTTATCCCCGGTTCTTCCCACCTTCTCCTCCTTAAGTCCCAATCTCTCTCAAAAACTCCATCGCACCCTCCTTCCCAAGAAAAAATCTTCTCTTTTCCTCACAAGGGGTACAGGAAATGGGGCAGGAAACGTGGGCTCTGCTGCTGTAGAGGAGAAATTGGAGGAGAAGAAAGAAGGGGCTATTCCTCTGGAGTCGGAGGAGAAGAAGGTGGAGGAGAAGCTACCGCCGGAGTCTCCGGACTCGAATGGCGCCGCCGTGAAGGCGGTGGTTCCCACGTTCAATGACCGGAGATGGGTCGGAGGGACGTGGGATTTGAAGCAGTTCGAGACGGATGGCAAGACCGATTGGGATGCCGTCATAGATGCTGGTGAGCCCGAATCCTAGTCTCTGTTCTTGTGGCTTATTAAATTTAGTTTCCTTTCTTTTTTGGCCATTTGACTTCATGGGATCTGCAAACAAGCTTCATCCCTGTAGCTTTCTTGGTCTCACTTCTTAATAGGTTCATGGAAGATCCATCCTACTTTGATTGCAGATGAACTGTTAGGGACTGTCACTATGAAAAATGCTGGCTTATCCCTGAATAGTTGCTGTAATAGATTTCAAGCATATGGATGTCAAGACATGAGAACAAGCTTAAAGTTTTTGTGCATTATTGATTCCTTTGATTTAGTCTCATGCTTGCAGACTAGCAGATCCTTCAATATATGGATTAAGACATGTCCTAGGCCCATTAAAGATGAGGAAAGTTTCATGCCTTATTTACCTGAGCAAGAAATCTAGGAATCACTATGTTAAACAGAATCAAGAAATGATATTTTTTCTTCTTCTTTTTTTGATTTTTTGTTGGTTTTTTTTTTTTTTTTTGGGGGGGGGGGGGGGGGGGGGAAGGTGGTGATGGGTAAGGTGGTATAGGTTCCTGATAAGTGTTTGAATCAATAACATTCTTCATGCATTAGAATGTAAGTAGGGGCAGTCTGATGTGTTGATTCATCCTGTGGATAGATAGAATACAGTTAAGGCTTCAAACTTCTGGACTAAATCCAGCAGCATTGGATTGGATTGCATTCAGATCTCCAAATGCTCAGAAATTAACCTATAGTTACAAGTTAATTATCATGATATGGAGAAATATATATCAAGAATATACAAATAGTAGTAAACTATTATCTGAAAGTATATTTATATGCTGTCTTGTAGGATGAACATACTAATGGTAATATATATCTTATCATTTTTATTTGTTAACTGGATTTATCGAGCCGATTTCCCTTTTTCGTCAAGCAAGAGGGTTTTCTGCTTCTCCATTTAGTTTTCAGTTTAGCAAATGATTACAGAACCTGTCTTGCACATTCCATGTGCGGCGCATCAGTATATTCTAACTATCCATCAAATAATTTCTGCCCATGTATGTGACTGTAAATTCATGACATTGAACATTTCATATTGGAAGTTGCAAATGAGTGGATTGGGTACTTTAATTGTGTATTTTCCTGATATATATTTATTGTTTCTTTAAATTTTTGTTACTCAGTCCACTCTTCTTACTGATGTAACCTCAAAAAGTAGAAGGGTTGCTGAGAATAAGATTACGTCTGGCAGTGGCAACAGCACTGTTCTCAGCTCACTAGTTTCACAAGAATATCTCCGACTTCATGGTCACAAAAGCAAAACAGGCATGCATAAAAAGAGAGGGATTACATTTTGTTAATGATGCAGTGTCTGAAATTAATCTTTGAAACCGCTCCATCTTATAACTCATAAAATCAGAGATATAGAGATGCAATTTACAAATTCTGCCTAATGGACATAATGCCTTATTCTTTTAGAGGTTCAAAGAAGAAAATGGCTCGAAGATAATCCAGAGGCATCAAACAATGATGAACCTGTAATTTTTGACACATCAATAATCCCCTGGTGGTCATGGGTTAAAAGGTTCCACCTGCCTGAAGCTGAATTGCTTAATGGTTGGTTTTGCTTCTCTCCTTTCTAGATTTTTGGACCCATTAGTTTCTGTCAATTTATTTTAACTTATCTCAACATTTATATTTATGCAGGCCGTGCTGCGATGATTGGGTTTTTCATGGCTTACTTCGTGGATAGCTTGACAGGCATAGGTCTTGTTGATCAGATGGGTAATTTTTTTTGCAAAACTCTGTTACTAATAGCTGTTGCTGGGGTGCTGCTTATAAGAAGGAATGAAGACATTGATACTGTGAAGAAGCTTCTTGAGGAAACAACCTTCTATGACAAGCAGTGGCAAGCAACCTGGCTGGAGGATGAAACTCCTAGGGTTTCCAATAAAGAGTAGCTTGATGTTCATCTAGAAGTCACTCTTATTTCATTCGATAGTTTCTATCTTTTGTTGTATATTTTTCTCTTTTTTTTTCTCTTAGTACCATTGTAAAAGATTAGCAGTTTATCTTTCCTTTTTCTTCACAAGCAGGCGTGCTCAAAATTGATTATGAAGTGTCATCTTCGAGCAGTCTGTCTTCCCTGAAATCCTATTTGCTCTAGTTATGTTTCTTTTTGTGTTATGTTGCTCTGTATATGCTATTCTACCAGAAAATTATAGCTATGTATATGCTTAGCTCATACTCCATTTATCCATTGTTGAACCCAAACAAGGCCCAAAAAATAAAAAAAAAAATCTGTAGCTCTCTCACATGCCTCTGTTAAGGCACTTTAAAATTAGGGCAGTCTGCCATACTTACAGCCTGTTTAGATTATTGGACTGAAATTTTTATTGGATTCATAGATTGGTCAAGTACAATCAACAAAATTATGGAATTACAGGCTAGGTTAGTTTTATGGGATTTATACCGGTTTACTGCAAAGCTATTCTTGAATACTTAAAAATGTAGATCTAGCCTAGCATGAAATTCTATGATTTTGTTAGTTTTATGGGCTCAATTTATAAGTTCAATACGATTTTTAGCTCAATCATCAAAACAGGCTCTTAAAGTTTGCCCAAATAATACTCCGTGGGAAAATGTTGCTCTTATAGTTTGCCCAAATAATACTCTCTGAGAAAATGATTCAATAGCTACGTAAGAACTGAAATCCCTAATGGAGTGCTTTGCTTTTGTCCAACGGTATTTTTTTTAGCCCAAATCACGGATTACTATGATCTCGGGGTAAAATTCAAACTCAGCATTTCTAGCTTATAAGGAACTGAAAATCTTCTTCCCTCTTATAAACGCACAATTAAGATGCCTGTCCTTCGTTTCTCTTCCCAAAATAACCCCTGTTCTTCTCTTCTCTATCGTTTTTTCTCCTTGCCTCTCCTTCTCTCTCCCCGTTGCCAAAGCCAATCAATGGCTGCTGAAGATGTTCGAAAACTTTCTGTTGCTGCTAAATTCTAAACCTTATTAAGATGCCTGTCCTTCGTTTCTCTTCCCAAAATAACCCCTGTTCTTCTCTTCTCTATCGTTTTTTCTCCTTGCCTCTCCTTCTCTCTCCCTGTTGCCAAAGCCAATCAATGGCTGCTGAAGATGTTCGAAAACTTTCTGTTGCTGCTAAATTCTAAACCTTGAGATGCTGTTTGGCTTAGATGTCCAATATTTTTCCCATCACCTCCTACTCACCATCGCCGGAGCACTCCTGACCATCCTCCCTATGCCGTGGTATCATATATCTCTCCCTTCTTTCCCTATGACATGGCCCCATGTTCACATGCATGCATACATACATGTATGTATGTGTGTGCGCGCGCGCGCGCATACAAATATTATGTTAATGTATGTGCGTGTGGGTAAAGTACCTGGATGTGTATCAGTAACACACACATCTTGTTCATGGGCATGGGCCGATGGCAGGCTCCTCCTCCCTTACTGCCTCAGCAAACTCACCGCCCAGGGGGAGTTCGTCGTGACCGCACGCGGCCGTTTTGTGGTCGCCAACGACGCTGACGCCGAGCAGGCCCTGGCATCTTCCCGTCCTGGCCATGCCAAGCCCACTTCATCATCGAAGCCCAAAGACGACAAAGACGACGATCCCTGGACGGCACAGTCTCCGTCTCCTCCGAGCTCCAGCGAAGGACCAGGCACATCGAAGTATATGGTCATTCATGGGAATGTCTCCGCGAAAGCCCCCGGCCCATGAAGGGGATATCGTCGAGCGCATCAAGCAAAGACGGGCATGCCCTCTCAAGGAGATAATGCAGAACCATCGGATTTTGTGCTCGCCTTGCCATGGGAAGGGCCTTCCTCCGGTGACCGCGACTTCCAATAAAGGAGATGGATCCAAACAGGGCCCAAACGCCGCGGACGCGCACCTAAGAATACGGCCATTTCGATCTATAATTGTACTGGGCTCGGACAGAGGGGACCTGGACCAAGATGAGCCAGAGCCCACACCCACGCCGGCCGAGAAAGTTGGTAGGGGCAGCACTTGAGCGCCGAGGAAGACGAAGACCTCGACAACGCAAGTGGCCCGCTGCCGAAGCCCACTATTAGAAGCCCATGGTTTTGGTAGGGACCGTGGCAGCAGAGTATTTTGCCATGTTAAATGTGCTTTGGTTTTGTTCTATTTATTTTTCGTCCAGGGATCAGAATTCAGAAGCAATGAATAAATCTTTTGAGCGACTTTTCTTTTTATGCAGGCTGTGGAGAAGAGGCATTTATTTGTGTAGTCTTAAATCAAAAACCATGGTGGAAGGCAGCACCATACCCCAAAGGCTGTTT
Organism: Phoenix dactylifera; assembly: GCF_009389715.1. Lineage (NCBI taxonomy): Eukaryota > Viridiplantae > Streptophyta > Magnoliopsida > Arecales > Arecaceae > Phoenix > Phoenix dactylifera. Next base: position 2,884,241 of record NC_052396.1, read on the forward strand.
TAATACATCTTCAACTGATATCAGAAAGTTACATTATATGTTACTTGGTCAGTCCAAATCTATTATTGCTTTCTCATTTTTCTTTTCCTTAAAAACTGATTGATCACCATGTTTCATTTCAGAAGAGGCAGGGTGTTAAGAAGATCGACTTTTTTCCTGCTGGGAACTCAATCATCACACTGCTGAAGATACAGTTTGAGTTCTGATGTCCTATGGCGATGAAAATTCTTTGAAATCAAACTCCTGTTTTACCCAAATCAATAGATGTCTGAAGTTTTAGCAAAGTGGGATCAACCAGAAGATACGGTGAGCAGGTCATGACTGAACTTGAGATAATAAACAATGTACATAATTCACTCTAGTCATGTACCTTTGGAGTTCTTATGACTTCTTCAACTTTATTTCAAATCTCAAGGCATGAATACAAACTTGAACAAAGGGCTAGTTGTTGTTTCAAGCAAGCTACACATGAGCACAAAACATAAAACACGTAGATGGAAGCCACAGTCGATTAAAAACTCATTCTTTGTAAGAGCTTGCAGGGTAAAGTCGACAACAAGTTAACAGATTTTCTCGAGCCTGTCTTGTGTTGGAGACAAATTTCCATCGATAACCTTAAAAAAATGGAACCTTGCGGTCTCAAAGTGAACCCAATAATATTGCTCCTTCCAACTCACACAGCAGCTGCACCTATGCGCTATCCCAGTCCAATCTTCTAAAGGAGAGAAGCAAATTTACCCCCTCCAGGATAATAGAAAGCAACCATGCATAGATGTTACACTCTTTAGTTCCTCAGAGAGAGAGAGAGAGAGAGAGAGAGAGAGAGAGTCGTATGAGGCTTTATGCTTGCTTGTGGTGATTGATGGGATATTCCAATTCAGAGAAGCTGCAACTTTTCAAGCAACTTACCGTTGGTGGGGAGGGATAGGGGCGGGAAATTTGGAGTGGCTTTTTGAATCAACTAACTAAAGCTTGTGACGATTGACAGGCTTGGTCACTTAACCGGTCCTAGTATGACAGCAGAACTGGTCACAAAGTTGGCTTCAGGAAGAGAAAAGCACCGTTGAGCGATCCGTAGGCATTTCTCCATTAAAGCGATCTCTCACTGTCTTCAGTTTAGAATTATTAGAGGGGCAACAACAGTTAATGATCTCCTAATTGTTAGTTTACCAGGAAAACTTCCAACCACCACTATTTTGTGTTTTGGTGTTATCTTAGCAGTCGACTGAGGCAATGGATGGCAATGGTGGTCATTATTTGCTTAAACTGTATTTATACATGGTCCGACATCAAGAGGCAAACTCTGTGATGGTATTTTTGGGTATGAGATATGACAAAGAGATACATCAAGCACTGAGATCCTCTTTTGAAGTATGGCATCATGTACAAATTTGCAGTGACAGAGAACAGCATACAAGGTGAGAGATTTTTTCATGCAATTTGAAAGGAATGCTCCTACGAAAGCATGAAAGGTAACCTATGTGCCATTTTGTAGGCATGGGATGATTGAAAAATAAAAGCAAAAGAATCAACAGTCCACCGGTCCTGCAAAGAACTCACTGTCAAATTAAAGTTGGTCACAATTCTTTGCACTTAGCATTACCTCAAACACTTCAAACTTCCTCTTGGTATCAAAATTCTCACAAATCCTAACAGAAGCCAGTGAACTACCATTAGTTTTTACAAAGCTTTAAAAGTATTCTCCCGCATATCTCCACATCAAGAAAGAGTCAATATATATAAAAGAAGCATGTCTATAATACAACCCATGGTTTGACATACATCTCACACCATGAGTCTTTAGTACAAGCATAGGTTCTACATATTGTCTCAAAAAGCACCAAATATAATCCATAGGCATCATCCAGACTGACCATATCACCATAGAGACAAATGAAAAAGACAAGTTTCTATCAACTAGTCTTCGAATCCCTTCTATTTCCTTGTTAGTTAGATACCCTGCTGGGCAGGGTGGTGTCATTGACAGCCCGGAAGATGTGAACATCCATGACCAGCTCTCCAGTTAGCTCAAAAACGCAGACATCTCCTTCTTCCAAGTTGTTGTCCAATGCAAACTGTTTCCATTGTTTGCCAAGCCCCGAGTAACCAACATAATGTAAATAACTCATACTCCATATTTTCTTCCCGTGTGGGAGGCGAAGAGCAATTTTTTGATTTTCACGAGGAAGATGCTCAGCTGCAAAGCAATTTGGAATGGTCTGCACAATATAATGGAAGACAATGGCAACATATGAATCAAAATGCATGACACAAGGAGTCTATATTTGATGCAAGTAAGCTGAAAAATTTAATGCACATGAGGCTTAAAGCATTACATTAATTCGTTCATGCAGGATGAAACCAATTTTTTGTTTCAGTGCTTCAGAACTGGCGAACTTCTACGAAATCAATGTAATGCGATATCTAAGAAAAGAAATTCTCACTATAGACAATGACACTTGGTATCAACCTACAAATAACCTGTCAAAATGATTTTCATTTTCCCCTTTCTGATGTAAAAGATGTCCAGGCCTATCACCTGCTTTCATTGAGGAAAAAAGAATAAATGCCAAAGATGCTTAGCATCAAGGCCCCAACTAGAACAAATGCAGAAACAAGAATATATAATCAAGTGTTGTTGTGGAGAATGCCGATAGAATTCCTCATATTAGAGAAATTTTATTTACTCCAAATGTGTATGGCACATGATACATTCACAAGTAAAAAATAGATAAAGACTACACCGGTGGTGTTTTATCTTTATAACATGCAACAGATTCATACATATCATTCCATCATCAAACTTGCTCATAAAAGTAAAGTTATTAGATCTTTTGAGTCAAATGTATTGAAATTTGAAAATTTCTGGAAGTGATGTGCATAGGTTATGCTACAATCATAAGTCTGGAACCATTATACTCAAAATGTTCATGCGAGATGAAACCAATTTCTCATTACAATGTTTCATAAGTTAACTTACTAATTTTTACTGATACAGAGTTTGCAATGTAATATTTAGGGCAAGAAAAGGCACATTACTTAGTACTCAGAGTTCCCTATACAAGATCTTTGCAATATGCAACAAATCTGTACACATAATCCCATCATCAAACTGCCCATAGAAGTAAAGCTATTAATTCTTTCAAATTAAATATATTGAAATTTGAAAGGCTTTTATGCTGTTACATATTTTATCCAAGTTCCAACTAAATAGCATTATTGCTTGAAACTTTTTGGGACCGAAGTGCAGATAATGCTACCTATATGAGCTTGTAGCATACAATGAATTGCCCGATGAAATTCATGTTTCTTTACATTAGGAAAATTTACAAAACTTTGGGTCACCAAGAACACTAGCAAACAAGTCCGCAATCTCGGTACCAGGTACCGTATCGGTACCTTATCGGTTTGATATAGTACGGTATGGTACATCTATGTATCGAAACTGCTCTTCAATCATTTTTCTTAATTTTTATCTCAGTATGCCTTAGTACGGACTGGTACGCACCTCGGTACATCTTGGTACAGGTTGGTATACCTCGGTACGGATGGTACGGAGCTTGTATCGACTTGAAGGTATGTTTTGTACCGATTTTCTGCCGGTACCATGCGCCCCATACCAGGCGGTATGGCAGACCATGCTAGCAAGTAATCTTGACATTGTGATCAAGTAATTTATAAAACTTTGGATCATCAAGTAATTTATAGAATTTTGGGTCACCAAGAACACTATGGATGACTCCAAGACACTGAAAGAAAATGCAGCAGGTCTAAGGTACATTATGAAAGTGGTTAAAGGAAGAACAGTGGTAGGTGTGTAAAAGATCTACTCTCCAACTAGAATATGTAGTAATTAATGGGCCAATCATGTGCATGAGATCAAAGATATGACAGTGGATCACACTTTTATGGAAGTAAACCAAGCATAACCCACAAGAAGGCTAAGGGATTCCACAACGTTTTCTAGCACCGATGAACTAACACTTGTCCCAATGGTCATACCCCTCTTCCTAGCAACCAGAGGTCTTGGGTTTGAATCTTTGGTGGTGCATCCTGAGTACTGGGACCTAGGTGCTTATAGCGCAGGTCGGTCTCCCTCCCTTTCAATCAAAAGAATGATTTTCTAGCTCTGACATATGGGTTTGAGATAACTCTTTCATCTAGCTATTCTTTCCTGCCTGGGCACATTGATGCTCATCACTTTAGGAGGATAGGTCCATAAATTTGTCACAAAGGCCCTGAATATTGACTCATATTTAGAATTCACAACCAAATGAATTCATGACATAAGTGGTGTGTTTCCATGACTAATATATATGCACTTATAATTCATTTTTTATGCACTTATAATTCGTAGAAAGAAAGAAGGGATTGAGAGAGAGAGAGTGCGACATCATAAAGAATATATCATAAAATATGTACAAAGAAAGGTCACTAGGCTACCTACATAATAGATGCATCTCAACTACCCCAAAAATGATTTCTCATTTACCAAGAAAAGAAAAATTCTAAAACTAAAAAACTATAATATATAAATCAAGAAGAAATTCTTTATGCATGGTAGGAGAAAAGAGTACAAGAATAAATCAAAAAAGATTAGTTCGAAGATGTGAAAATAATTGTGCTTACCAGAAAAAATTTTTTGCGTACATGGGTTGGCTTCATAAGTTTTCGGAAGAAAGGGTGGGTTGGTTGAAATGATCTAGCTTTCAGCTGTGCTTGAGCTTTTCCTTCCTCCGTCACCAATCTCCTCAAAATAAGTTGGAATTCTTTCTTAGTACGTTGCTTTTTGACTTTAGTGGACTTCACAATTTGTTCTGAAAGTTTAAATTAAAGGATGTTTAATTACAATAAAAATGAGATGAACAAAATCTTACAGACAAGACAACTGGAACTCCTTATCATAACATTTTTAAGACAGATGGCAAATTCTGCACAAAATAGAATGTTACACATATAATAATAATAATAATAATAATAATAATAATAATAATAATAATAATAGAAATAATAATAATAGCAGCAACAGCAGCAGAAGCAATAGTAATAATAATAATAGTAATAGTAAATTAGTAATAGTAATGGTAAGATGGCAAAAGTTCTCCAAAAGACAATACAATGTATATGTATATATGTGTGTGTATATAAAAGAGGGAAACATGAGAAACTTCACCATTTTCATTCACTGAATCACTGGAAAAGTTGTCATCTCTGATTTTTCTCTTGGGATTAGTTGATTTGACACTCAGAATGTTGTCAGAGATATCATCATTGACCTGAGGAAGCTTGCGAGGAGCCGATAGACGTCGCATTTGTTTTCTGTCATTACAGAATATTTTTGAAGAGCAAGGACTATGAGCTTTGGGAGGTAAGAATTCATGGATAATTTCCAAGGAATCATCCATAATCTCTTTCCCTGATTGGCATGATTCATTAGCTTTATCCTTGGGATCCTTTACAAAGTAACATGCTTCTTTCTCACAACCATTCTGATCAAAAATCAGTACACTGAAGCATAAGTTGCCATTGTATTTGAAAACCAAATGATCATCTTCTTTAATATAGTGATCTTCAACAAACTGCTTCCATCCATCGTCAAAAATCATATCTTCTGCATCATTTGACAGTCTGACATGCCATAGATTGCCACTAGGACCTTTCAGTTGAATATTTTGAGACAATTCTTCTTTGAAATTCTTCACAAACTTCTTTGGGATAGTCTACAGATCAGATAGCATCAAAAGTTAATATGAAGATTTGGCAGAATTATATGCATTAACATTGTTTCAAAGAACTCCAAAGAGAAGATGTACCTCCAAGGATATAGATCAAGAATTTAAACAGAAACATTGATTCAAAGGAAGATACATATGAAGTAGTGGCAAATTCAAATGGTAACAAAAACTCTGTGCATGTTGAGAACTGTGCCCAAAAAGAAATATGTGCATCCTGTCCAAATAAAATGTACTACACCAGTAGTTCAGTCCCAGTTCTCTGGCTGTTGCATTCAGTAAAAGGAATTTGTCACTGACCACCATGTTTCATTTCATGAAAGGCCAGGAGAACAAAATAAGGAAGTCAGAAGTTTATCATTGAAAAATTAGCATTTTATTCTTATTATTATTTTTGTTGAGAGCTCAATCATTGTACCTTTTTAAATTAAAAATTATATTTTTATTTACTATGATAATGAAAATTCCAAGGCCTATTTTTACACCTAAATCAATTTTTTAGAAAAAAGGGGAGTCAAGCTGGAGAAATAGTACCCAACTAGAGATAATAAACGACATACACAACTTCGGTTTTATACAGTTGGTGTTCTTATGAGTTCTTTAACTTCGTTTAAAGATTCATCCTGCTGCGCAAATTCTCTTGTTCAAAATCAGCCAAAGGGCTCATTATTGTTTCAAACAATCTCTAGGAAAGCATAAGATTACATCCTATATCTTCTCTAAAAGCTTAAAGAGGAGAGATGCTGAATGAAGAGAGAGATTTTATCTAACCTACCATGCGATGAGAGAAATCACCATCCATAACCTTGAGAAAATGGATCCTTGTTTTCTCAAAATGATCCCAGTAACAATGCTCTTCCCAATTCATGCAGCGGCTGCACCTCTGTTCCATTCCAGAGGACCTACAACAAAATGTCATTTGAAATAATAATAAAGTGAGAACATGGTAAAAATTAGTGGTACGGCTTACAATGACAAAGAGCTCACATACATCAGCCAAATATACGACGAATGATAAATTTCAGTGCACCAAAGAAAGGAAATGCTGACAATATCAGGACATGGTTTGTATAAGTTAAAGCAGAGAACAGTAATGTCAACTATCATGCCAAAAGCAAAGTTGAATGATAACATATAAAATGATCACAAGAATGCTACTCAAAGAAAACCAAGAATGCTAAAACAATATAAAATGATCACCATTGGCCTTTCATTTCTTAAGAGAAGATGGAAACAGCCCCCTGTTCGAAAAAGAACAAGGTGCTTAAGAGGGCAGCAGACCTCTAGCCAAAGAGGGCTAAACTAATGTTCACCGTTTCAGTACTGGCTTCGGTACCAGTTTCCGTATCGGTACTACATTAGCACAGTATCAATATAGTATGGTATAAAATTTTTTTTGGCATACCGAATGTTGGAATGCCACCGGTACTAGATATTGATGCTAAACCAATAAAATATAGTACACTCTGTACTGTTCAATTCGGATCGGTACAATATATTTTAGCTGTTAAACAATAATAGTGAATACGAGACAGGCAAATATAAAACAGGTGAAGTCAAAACCCAGAAGCAGACACCCCCGACAAGTTAAAACCTTAGATGGTCAGAGTAAAGAGCACAGAGCACTATAAATACTCACCGTCGCAGGTGAAGCTTGATAATAATAGTTTGATGATATAATACAGAATACTTCTAAAAGTAAGCATTCTCTAGCAAACAGTTATAGAAATTGGTACTATGATAATTCCAGTCCAACCCATTAAAGGAAGAAGAAAACAAAGAAGCAACTTGATTGCTAGTATGATAGAAAAGTGTGAGTACATGGATGACAGAATACATATGTACTTATATACATACATATATATATACACACACACACATATACATATGTCTCTATATGTATATATAGAGAGAGAGAAGGGGGGGGGGTTGCAGGCCTATTACCATTGGTGGGGAAAGCAGCGGGAAATTTGAAATGAGCGTTTTGAATGAACCAAGTCAACCAACTAGAGCTTGTGATTTTGACTTAGGCTTGTTGTTTAACCGGTTCTGCTAGGACACCACAACTGGACTGGAGGTTGCTCTGGCTACAGAAGCATCTCTCCTGTTTGAGACGGATGAAAACAGCAGCATTTACTTTCCTAGTTCAGTTTTTGAATGCAAATAGATTATTGGCTATTAAAGCCACTACAAAATTAAATAATAGACCGCGACAGTGAAATTATAGTATTAGCTCACCTGTTTTCTAGATTATTTTAACTATATTTATAAATATTATTTCAATTGGATGAACAGTGGAAAGTATGGTTAGATTTTCATGACACAATCCATTAGAATGATTTAACAACTCTACAATGGCTATTATTTCAATATCCATTATATAAATGAATAAGATTACAGCTTACAGGGGCCTCTGAAAACCATTATTATATTGGCTGCTTCGCTGGTAGCAGCCATTACTTGAAAGTGTTCTCTGAGGTGCTTTGATTTCTTGCAAGAAAGGCCAAGGCCAAGGTCTAGCTTATGGAACTCATTCCAATTTAGCCTGCAGTCATTATGGTAATGGCAATTGGTTATTCAATCTAACCATGACAGTTGAACCCTTAGGAGTACCTTTTTATAGACTGCTACAGTAATAATTCTGAAGAGAGAGAATTAATAAAATACATGTATCAGAAATTCAGCAGGTCTTAGCTCCTTTTCTTTTTTCCAAATCTTCCTTACCGTTTGAATATCCTAACGAGCATTTTGTTGTCCTTCATGGATGCAAGCTCAAAGATACACTTATCGCCTTCTTCCAATCCAGTATCGGCACAAAATTCTTGCCATCCTTGTGCCAAGTGTACACCCTTTGTGCCCCTGTTGCATATTCTGACACGCCATGACCTGCCTTCCACATCCTCAAGAATCACTTCTTGATTTGTTGCTATGTGATTGGATTCTCTGAATGAGGCAGGAATATTCTGCACTCGCAACATAATTGCAGAAAATGTTACTGCAGAAGAAATAACCTTCCTATGTGCAGGTTTCGGTTAATTTAAAGAGGATAGAGCAGTCCAAATAATAGAATGACTCCATTTGCAGCCTATTCATTAGAAAGGAAGAATAAGGCACATCAAACACTCACCATGTAATTCTTACTAAGGTTCTGATCTTTTATGATGGCCTCAAAAGATTTCCTCCTACTGCAATAGCTACACTTTCTTTCAGTTGACATTTCTCCTCCATCCTTCATTCTCATCTGTCTTATGCTAACTTGCATTTCTGGCCTTTGAATCATATCTGCTTCGCATTCATTGTAATTGCATACATTATAGAAATATTTAATCAGTTCATGAGTTCAAGTAAAGATTCCATGAAAGTATGAACTTACCTTCTGAATCATTCTTGGAGTTCAAATCTTGGTTGATGTCCTCATGTCCGACAGTCTGCACACCAATGGGACCATAGTTTTTCAGGCTTGCATTCGTATCAAAAACCCGGAAGCTGAAAGTCCCACCACCTTCATAGCTGAACACCATGAAGAAACCCATCTTTAAGTCATGGGCTCGGGCAAATTCTGGCCAACCCTCTCTGAAGCACATGTTTCGGTTGTGGCCATGAATGCGGACACTCCATGACTTGCCGAGGGGACTAATTAGTGTAGCTCTTTTGCCTCTAAGATCGATAATGTACTTAATAAATGCAGGTGGAATGCGCTGCAAAAAATATGAAACAGATTACGAAGTAGAATTAGCAACAGCTTCTAAAGAAAATTTATTTAGATTTATGCTGGATCTCTACTGTTCTAGCTTGTGGTGACCACCCCTGGTTCATCTCATATTTAGATCTCTACTGTTCTAGTATGACATGGCCATTTTTGGTGAACTTCTGGACTCAATGGCATGTTACAAGTGCTTTTTTTTTTTTTTTTGCTAAAGAGTTACAAGTGCTTTCGCCATCCAATTTTTGTTACTATGATAAAAAGTCCCAAGGGTGAATTCGAAATAAAAAATATGCCCCGTACCTTTCAAAATATACATACAATCATCACTCTTGTGTCTTTTGATCACCAACCTCAAGACAAAAGAACTAATCTAAAAATAAAAAAAGCTGATAGATTGCTCATTGCAATCCAGAAGCATTTGAGTCAAATATATTTAAAGGCAAGCTTCCATCTGACAGGAAAATAAAGTATAAAACCACTGGAGAACCAAAACCCAACAAATCCAGGCGAGGAGTTCTCCCTTAAATGGGGACAGTTTTTTTCTCACGGGGAGGAGAGACATGTACCAGCTCCTCCTCAAAACCATGCATCAAGACTTTGAAGAACTCAGGCTTTTGCGCACCACCATCTCTATCTTGGACCATTTCTGGGCACGGATCCATCTCTGAATCCAACTAATGTTGCGTGAAGTGGGAGCTCAGGAGAATGGTGACGGTTGTACTTCAAGGTATGAAGTCCATACCGAGAGGATACCTCTAAAATCTGAAAAGGGAAACGAGCATCACTTTTTAGCATTCCTCGAAACAAACGGCTAGTTTTGAACCGCTTCAATATATATATATATATATATATATATATATATATTGCAGGGAGCCGTTTAGGAGCGTCCTCCCATCTCCTCCGCCATTAGTTTGAATGTTCTTTATGAACTCTGTACTTATTCCAATCCACCAGATATGGACAATAATATTTTGAAATCCGAACAGCATCTCTCTCTCTCTTCTCTTTTGCGTATATACTCTCTCTGCTATCGTCTTTAATTTATTTTGTTTTATTCTTTATTAATTTTCTCTGCTATTACCACACCGCCATTGTCTTGTCTCCAGCTGTTTAAATTAATGTGGCTGCTGTAACTGAGTACATCCGAAGTCATCGGTGTGGTATGATCAAAAAGCCGTCGTCGGCGGGGGTGGTAGCGCTCGCGGAAGGTGGCGAGGCAAGCTGCTTGCAACCACGCGAATTCCCACGAGTCCAGTTGACATCCACCCCACTCCATGTTTAATATTTTTGTTTCTCAGAATACCAAAACAAAGTCTAATTGCTTCCAAATATTGCATCGCATTCTTTTTTTTTTTCCTCTTCTTTTATTTTTCTAAGTGCCTGCTACGAAGCTGGGTCATATCATCTCTTGCCAACCATCTCATGCATGTCTTCTGTGCAAGAGCGTGTGCATTGCATGGCAGAATATTAGTTACTATGTAGTGGGAGCTCGCGCCTGAGTTTTTTTTTTTGGTCTCCATCTTCTGCGGGGGTGGAGAATTCCTCCATTTCCATGAGAGGTGCATGCCTACTCCTAAAGTTCCATTATTTACTCGACTAGTCTGTAGCTTTCCCTTTGCTTGATTATGTGACACCATTCACATACCAATATAATTCAAAAGGAGCAACGAGAGTGTTTCATTCAATAGGTTTGTAGTTCACATTTCACTATGCCAATTCAAAAGAAGCAACAAGAATGCGTCGCTCAACTGGTTCGCCCACTTTACTGTGCCAATTCAAAAGGAGTAATGAGTGTACCAATCAACTGGTTTGCAGCTTTTCTTGCTTCAAACGGAGCAACTTGATTATATGGCAAACTCAAAAGGAGCAATAATAAAAGTGTGTAAATCAACTTGATTATAGATTTTCCTTTGTTTCATTAAATGGCACACTTCACTATGTCAATTCAAAAGGAGCAATAAAAGTGGTGGGTCACTCAACTAGTTTGCAGAGTTTCTTTACTTCATCATGCTTCATACTCTCACTATGCTAATTCAGTCCGCCCCAGTACGTCTCCTTCTGGTCCAGCACTGTGAAACACAAGAGAAACCAAAATGGCCCATCCTCTAACATGTACGTAATCACATCACAGATTACTCTCTTATGCCTTTTACTATCTTTAACGTAGAGAATAAAAGTGCATCAAATGTGGAATTTTATTTATCAAATTAAATAGTTGATAGAAAAAAAATGTAACTGTCCACGGGATCATGGTCATCCATCTTTTTCAAAAATATAATTGTCCAGAGAATCATGGCTACAAATATAGAGGATTTGTTGGAGCATGGCCATGCACCTAACAATATGAATCTATGGCTTCTAAGATTTTCTAGCACATCTTCAAACCAAAAGTAAAAATGAAACTACTGCAACAACTACCTTTTGCTTCCATAAGCTTGAACTTCACCTTACGACAAAAGAACAAATGCAATACTTCTGCTTTGATGTTTCCAGACTACTTCATTGGTTTAGCAAAGTAATTCTCCTCTGTATGGAATTTGTTTCAGACTGGAAAATAGTAAGGTTGAGATCCTTTATTTCCCCGGTCTTTGATAGCTAGGAATTTTTCTAAAGACATCAGAATTCATCCGCTAAGCTTCCCAACCCCTCAGGAGAGTGGCACGAGCAACTCGGTTCACCCCCAGGGTGAACGCCCCCATTCTGAGGTTGCAATCATGAGTTTTACACATTGACTTGATGTTCTTGAAAGCACCTGTCATGTACCTTTGAAGTTCCATGTTCACCTTTTCCTCATCCCACATGAACCCTTGGATGTTCTGGAAAAAAATATGGAAGAAACAGAATATATGATGTTACAAGCAACTGGGCAATCAAAAGTGACCAAAGAAATTAGAAATGAAAGCGTCTTTCATTGAGTACCTGAACCCACTCAAAATAACTCACAATCACCCCACCAGCATTTGCATAAATGTCGGGCAGTATGATGACCCCTTTTTTAGATAGTATCTGCACTCCAAACAAATTGAAAAAATTAGAAGTCGCAACATTCGCAGCAGCTTCAATTTTTCTTAATAATCTTAATGGCTGGCTACCTCATCTGCTTCGGGATCAGTGGGATGATTAGCAGCTTCTATGATGTACTTGGCCTTTACATCAGCAGCATTTTCCCTTCAAAAAGATGGAACCATCAGCAAAGTCGAATTTCTGCAGTAACATGCGCCGATTATGCTTAAGCATTATAAGGAACTATCATTCAGAGTCTTTCATCATTTGAATGAAAACAAGAGAACCATCCATAAAATTTGGTTCAAACAAAGTTTCACATCTTGAAATCGAGAAGCAGAACCAGTATTGTTGCTGCTCAACGATAAAACTTGTAACTCGACATTCTAAGCAAAATCACATGCATTTTAGAAAGAAAATTCAACTGAAAAATTGCAAACCCGGTTACAGGGATGCCATGATAACATGGTACTCTTATTATTTAGTATTCAGATATATTTTAAATTCCATGCATGGGGCTAGATGAGAGTTGAGGACAGTTAGGACAGGAATCAGTATGATAACAAACAGCTACAAGCAGATTATATATGTTTGGAACCTGTGGAGCACTCCGCCTAAGGCACAAGGAATAAGAACATCACATTCATGCACAAGCAACTCCTTCATATCCACAGCATTCGCGCCTTTGAAATCTTTCAGAACACCACCTTCATTTTTGTGTCTCATGAGAGCAGGAATGTCAATACCATCTGGATTTTCTATTGCACCAGTTGCATCTCCAATTGCAATAATCTTGCCACCTTTTTCGTGAAGAATTTGTGCAGCCCAAGAGCCCACATTTCCAAAACCCTGGAAAATTTAATAAAGGAGTCAATAGGTTAAAGTATCCTGGCATGTGTTCCAGATAACACATGATCATGAGGAATTGCAAGGGTTGCAGATTAAGTTGAAGTTATCCTGTAGAGCCAGTGAGCAGTATGGTCAAGATGAGTGAAGCATAAAGTCATGATTCTATCATGGCCGGTCTTTGTATCCATTATTTTATGAGTTGCAGTTATTATAAGAGCCTAAAATTGATCCACTAGAAGAAAATGCAAGATATACATCCATAAAACCAGATCACCTGGATAACAAAACTCAATCCTGAAATAGACTTCCCATGTTCAGCTAATAAAGCCTCGGTGGCAAACACAACACCTCGCCCGGTAGCAGCATCCCTGCCTAATGACCCACCAAGATCCTGCAATTATCCAAAAAGAAAGAACATCAGTTTAACCTGAGAAATCAGAATTTAATCAAATGAAAACCTGTTATTAATCAGTTCTAAATGCTTACTATTGGCTTTCCAGTAACGATAGCTGGTGAGTGGCCATGGAACTTAGAATACTCATCTAAAATCCATGCCATAGTCTGTTTACCAAGACTGGTGGTTAGTCAAAAACATTCAGATTCATCATAATGAGCATACAAGGAAGAGTTACTTATTTTTTGTTAAATGATCAGATAAAGAACAAAGAATACCTGTGAATTGGTTCCCATATCAGGGGCCGGAACATCAGTGTGAGTTCCAATGAGATCATGAATCTTCTGAGTAAAGACACGTGTTAGGCGTTCCAACTCACTGTTACTTAACTCACCAGGAGAGCACCCAATGCCCCCCTTTGCTCCACCATATGGTATGTCTGCCACGGCTGTTTTCCATGTCATCAGTTGAGCCAGAGCATTCACCTCATCAGGGTCAACCTTTCAAAAGTAAATATATAGATGACGATTCAAAGTCAGCTCAAGCAGTGTGAGCAATAAAGGTAAAATAATTAGTGTATCTCAACTGTAGATATAAATGAAGGGGAATCCAATAGTGTGGATCATAACAGATTTACAATCAATACATCCTTGCAACTATGTGGAACGGCAAAGTCATGATCCAGCTGCGAGGTGTCGCTCAAAAAATTATTTAATGCTTTCACCCATGCCAAAAAAAAGGTTGTTCAGTCAAGCTAGAAGTTCCTGCTTCAATCGGCATATATGATCTCCAAAATACCAATCCACTCACTCCACTATGAAGTCTAGGTAGCCTTAACATTCTGGAACCCGGTTCGGTTCTGGAACAGGCCAAACTGCTTGAAACCATGCGAATCCAGATGGTTCAGCCTGGTTAAAGCCAGTTTCAACATGAGACTGAATCAGATGGCTGAGCCGTCCTGGTTCTTGAACAGACCGGTTCGATGCGCCCTAAGCCTCCAGGTTTGGAATGGCTGAACAATCCTAGGTTTAGAGTATGAACGGGTGTCTTCAAGCATTCAACTGTTCCACACATCAAGAAACCAGAAAATTTGGAGTGTCCAAATAACACCGAGTATGAATGTTACTAAGATTTGGTATCCACATAAAACTGCTCAGTAAATAACAACTGCCCTATGTCATCCATCATATTGCTCAAAATGCTAGGTTTGGAGGAATTCGTTGCATGGGATATATAAGCAATAAAATTACAAGTTTGTTTTTGTTCTAACTCCTAAGCATCACAAATTCATTTCTTTAGTGATTACCTCTAAAACAAAAATAGTTGTTGTTCATATAGACCAAAATACATAGATTGTCAATTTTGGCATGATAAAACTTTGAACAGAAGATAAATAATTAGGAATCATACCTGGCAAGCTCAGGTCTATCCTATTCATTATAATGGAAGTAGAGCAGATGTGAAACTCAAGACTCCTGGTCTCCTTACTTGGAGAGTCTACCGTGTACCCTGATTACACCCAAGACCTTCCATATTTGTCGAAAATATTAAACTGCTAATAAATGAAAGAGGAATGTCTTAGACACCTCCACCATTCCATGTAATACCCACTCACATCTAGGGCAAGTGACATCATTCCCCCTGATGAATTCCTTATTTTCTTATGATCTTTCTGGGCTTTTTTATGGATGTCTGAAGCATATCTCTAAATGAAAGGCAAGGCATTTTATTTGTTTAACTTCTCTTTAAAACATTTTTAATTCTAGACATGCTCAAAGTGGTGACAGTATCAACTCATTCTGATACATAAGATTGAGTAACAAGTGGACACTTGTTCTTCAAGTTGCAGAAACATATTTTCTCATTGCTAACCTTCCAAATCCACAAAAAATTAAACATATTTTCTTGTTCCCTAAAAGACAACTGATTAACACAATAACAAGGTGGGAGCGCATGCATGTGGCTTGAGCAGTTATAAGCTGACAATACACAGACTTATTCCAGAATTGAACAAAGATTTGCTGAGAATTGAAAGGCTCAGACAGCTCAATAATGGTCTATGACTAATCATATCCATGGACATCACTATAATGGACCACAGAACATCAATCATCTACCTGTATATAAGATTCTAGTGTAAAATCAATGGAGATATTGTCAAGCGATAACCAGTCCATGTAACAAGGAAGAATCATAAATTTTCATGGACAACAGATAATGAGATGATCTGCTAGACTTATGTGGATAGGTTCTCAATACGGCTCTGACAATTCTTTGCACAAAAAGCAGCCAAAAAAGTTAGCTTTCATTAGTAGTAATTTTGTAACAATACATGGTGCTAACAAAAATGACAGTAATCCAATTCGTGAGAGATTAGCTTGCCATGATCATTATAGATATAGACATGAGAGATTATTGGAAACAACGATAAGTTGATGCATATAAATGTAAACCCCGAATATTATAAAGAACAACTAAGGAACAAAGATACAGCAGAGAATCCAAAGAACTAAAAAATGCCACTTCGAATCAACAATAAGATCTTTAAATCTGTGCAAAATGATGTGCATCAGTATACAACAATCACGTTACGATAGACTAAATCCTATCATGCATTCATCTTGAATATACATATAATTTTCCCTTCCATTTGCTCCATCAGTATCCGACAATCGCGATACAGATTAGAGCATAAGTACGAAAAACATGACAGAATCCCACAATATATAATGCCAAACCCCAATAACAATATCTTGAATCTACTGAATCACGAACATCTAATAAACTTGCAGGTATCCATTGCAGATATATAAAAAGAAAAAAGAAAGCAACTCACTTCGGGGTGATATCGGATCCCCCCTTTCATCGGCCCCCGGGCATTGTCATGCTGAACCCTGAACCCAACATAGGAAGCCAGCGTCCCATCATCTCTAGGGATGGTACATTCCACCTACAGGCCCACAAGAAACAAGAACTCAACTCACAAATCATCAAGAACCCAAAGAAGAGAAGGGGGCAAAAAACCACAACAGAAGAAGAAGAAGAAGAAGAAGAAATCGACACCTTAATTTCACGGAAGGGGATCAAGAGGCTCTTCTCGAGCTTGGAATCGAGCCCCAGGAGGCGTGAGGCCTGGCGAAAGTTGCGGCTGGTGGCGGCCAGAGCGTTCATGGCTCCTGCTCGAAAATAACAAGAAAAGGAGCAAACGGAAGGATCGCAGAACTCCAAAAGAGAAGGAGATCGAAGAATTCTTACAAAGAAATCGATCGAAGTACGGGTGAAGTGAAATAGACGGGAGAATGGAAGCGGGGATTTATAGAAGGAAATGTCGAAATCGGATTTGGTTTGCTTATAATTTATTCGACGATAATGCGGGATTTGAGGCAGGGAAGGGGGAGCGAATCAACGAGCTCGGAGACGGAAATGGAAACAGATAATGGGGGAAGAAGAGCGCAGAGGGAGGCGAAGTTATAAAAGAGAGTTTTGAGCTCTTGCTTGCACGGCTTGTTGAGCGTTCCTATTGGGAAAAGTCTTCGCCTGACGGTTAACAGGTTGGGCGAAAACCCTGCACTTGTTGACGTGGAGGGGTTGAGCACATGTTGGTTGTGTTGACCGGTCTTGCCTCTTTGCCCTTTAGGTGTGCAATAATGAATTATGAAGTAGTATCTTGAGATTTGTATGCATCAATCTCAATGGTGCCATTTATCTTAGCTGTGCATCTCAAAGAACTTGGTAATGATCCAATGGGTAAATTCCGTAGTTATGCAAGACGAATTCGTATGGAGCTCGCACTTGTGAGTTCTGCCTAGCTTCGAATGTTGGTCGAGAAAGTTGTAGTACTAGAAATAGACCTATCAATTATGATGCATGCCGACAAATCATCATTATTTTTTGATTGAAATCTACATTAGATGCTTCATTTATATCCCTTTTCGGAATCTTATTTCAACGTAGCACAAAAGATTTGTGCAATTTGCGTGCAGCATTGTAGCATTTTTCGTTTACTGGTTAATCAAGCTAAATTTTAATTGCTGATTGTATTTTGATTCAAGTTTTGAGATCCAGAAAAAATTTGTGCAATTTGCGTGCAGCATTGTAGCATTTTTCGTTTACTGGTTAATCAAGTTAAATTTCAATTGCTGATTGTATTTTGATTCAAGTTTTGAGTTCCATGATCCCGAACTAGTGGATTGCCAATTTAACGGATTGGGTACACAAAAAGTTCACTTGTAAGCCATCATAAAGTATTTAGTAAAACAAAAGCTCTATAATTCGGAAAATAGAAGGGTACTACTAGACCTATCGAAATCTAATGATTGCCTAACTAGCAATTTAGGGTATCTGGTTCTGAGTAAAATGGTTCTTGGTTAGATTGATTAATATTGTAGTTAAAGGTAACATGTTTTGTAGCTTCAGATGGTGCCAAGAGAGGACTCAAAAAGAGAATTAGCTAATGTGACAAGCCCCTAACTTCATTGTACATATACAATTGAAATCCAACTTATTGCAAAACAAGAATATAGTAATTGGATTTCAACTTTTTGTATAACTAAAAACTAAGATGTCCCTGGAGGAAATCCTAAATGAGTACAAAATTATTACAACAAAAAATTTGTAGCTTTGCTATTGATCATCTCTCAGCGATATACACTTGAATTTGTATGGTCTATCAAAAAATTAACCAACTTTAAAGTATTCGACTAAGAGGAGGGATTAGGAAGCACTATAGACACTTGGAGACATGCAATAATGTCACATGGCTTCATGAGAGCCTTTTGTGCTCCAACCAATATGTTTAGCGGTTAAGAGTCTTAAGACTAAAAATCTAGACTACTGTTATTCTAATCGATATAAATCAATATACATAGATAAGTCATATACTCTATTCGATGGAGTTGGAGAAAAATAGTAGGGCATTTGAGCTATTTTGCAATCATAAAGAATGATCATGGGATCACAGAAAGTGCCCGGCTCGAGAACCTCCGATGCTTAAATAAGGCAGAATTTTGAGAGAAAACGGGAGAGATAAAAGAGAGTAGAAGTTTTACAATATAATGATGGGAGTTTTCTTTGTCATACTTAAAGGGTCTTCATACCTGATATTTAGAGAGGAGAAGATGTAAATCTGCTTGATTAGAGTAGTCACAGACAAGCAGTTAAGCTCTTTCCATATTCACCGATAAGAATAATGTGAATATTTTTTTTTTGGTGTATTGTGATTGAACGCTTTTCTTATCTGCTGGTCGGTTACGATATTTTCTTTTGGATGGATTGAGATCACGTCGAGCTGTAATGAATCATTGATTATTCAAAGATTTGATATAATCGAAAATTTGATTGGCTATTGATTTTGATTGGCATGAGTCATTGTTTGATTGGGTGGACTGAGGTGAACTGAGTTGTCAGATAAAATTTTAGAGATTACAAATTCAAACCATATCACCGACCAATAATTTCAATTTTTAACTTTTTTAAATAGTTTTTTATTAATAGATCTTAAAATCAATGCATAAAAATAATTTCTAATTAAATTTTATCATATCGGTCAAGATTTGGATATCTTAGTTTTAAGATATCATCCCAGATTTTTTTTAAAAAAAATCAATCATATTCTGAATTTTTACCCACTTTTTATTGGGCAATATTGATTCTAGTGGCATTTTTTTTTTTAATTGGCGAACAGCGAAGTTGTTCGAGGATAGCAGCCTGTCATTATCACGTGTCACGGTGGTGTCCGGGCTTCGACCCCATCCTCACCGGGCATAGCCGGGAACCTTCAAGGACCCAAGCTGCTGCTCTTCCACGACATGCTAATAAAAGGGACCACTTTTCCAGACCCGTTTAGAAGCTAACTCGCAACTCGCATACCAAACCGGACGTACGGGGCCACAAGTGGCGAAGCTGGCGGCGGCGGCGTGTCTTATCCGAAAGGGAACAGAGGAAGAGTTGGTGGGAACGCTTCCGACACGTAAGCTCGCACGTGGCAGAAGAAGAAATAAATGCGTCAGACGTGGTTCGCGCGCCGCCGCGTGGGCTTTTAACGGGTCTCCGAGGACGTGGCGGGAGGCAGGTGGAGAGGTAGATGACAAATCACGCGCCGTCCGTATGCCGCGCAACGGCAAGTGGTTGACCAGGCCGGCGCCAAGGTAGGATAAGCGCTCTCGACCCTCCGCGTCCGCCCTGACGTTGGACGCCTCCTCGATAAGGAAGGAAAGACGAACAAACTAATTTTTATTGCCATTGACTGCTCCGTTTTTTCTTTTTATCATTAGCACATGATAAACGCTCATGGACCATCACATCTCGCGGGAAAGCTGGCTTATTTTATTCAGCAATAAACAATGCTGGCTTGTCGTTCAACAACCCTTTGACAACACCGCACATCATATGATAATCCCACGTCGGTGCACATGACCTTAAGCCTAAGGTTATTGCCGGATAAGACCAACGTCCTCTGTGGCAACCTCAACTGAGGAAAAATCTAGCCAGCCCAGGAGGACTGAGAACTCTAATAACCAATAATTACGGCAGCACTGTCGTCGTTGCAGTCCTTGTATGATCATCACCATATACTATCCACACGGAATGATTCCAACACTGTAAACGTATTACTGGCTGATCATTAATGCACGTTGCCTCAAATCAAGTAACAACAAAATAACTATCCTATATGAAAGGATAGTCTGGAGATCCTCGGGTATGTTATGTTTTTTCAAAAAACTTTACTTTACTGAAATTTTCTTTTCCCCACTATTGTTTTTTCCGACTTAACTATCTGAGAATTTCTATCGAAAATTTTCCAGCAAATGAACTTCTTATAAGCCATCTCAGGAGTTAGCTCCATCACACCGCAACCGTCTCGTTCACCTCAGTTCTTGCCGACCTCAGGGTCAACTGAATAACACTCTGACCTCAGTTCAAAATTCTGCGGCACCAGCCCTATTTTATGAGATCATCGTTGAGAGTTGAATTATTATATCAACGTGTTACATGTTTTATTTCAGAGGCATGCTTTATCCTTTCATATCCTTTCGCGTGTGAATCGCAAGCTCACAGCCTTCCTGAAGCAAGGCTGCACGAGGTTGGAGGAGTGCAGGTCAAACCATGGCCAGGTTAGACTTTTCTCTTTTTTCCCCTTATTTTTCTATACTATTCCTTTCTTTCCCTCTAGTTAATATAAAGGAATCTGTCCATCTATTTTAACCATGCATCTCTCTACACTGTTAAATAAGGAGGAGGAGAAGAAAGACAAGCAGCAGCACTGTAACATAGCCCCTTGGCTTTTAACATAGGGCTGTTAGGCAAAAAGTTTTTATCATGCTAGAGCTCAGGCTGCTCGGTTCATGTATGCTGTAAGCTAGCTAAGTCGAGATCAAGCTTCACTCTTTCAAGAACAAGCTAGCTTAAGCTCGACTCGATAAGGACTTTTGTTTGGTTGCTGGGGAGGCTTTGGTGAGAGAGCCGCCAGCGGAAGAGGGGGTGCTAAAATGTGATTTTGGCAGGAAGGCATTGTTGAGAATTGAAAGAGGAAGAAGAGCAGGTAACTCAAGAAGAACAAGGTAGGATTTTGGGGGGGGGGAGAGGCCTATTGATCTCAACTCCTAGGTGAGAGAGGCTGACGATTGGTGAACTGAGATATACCTCTCATCAAGTGGTAATTACATTTCAACCAGTAGATCTCCATTTGACTACTGAAAGATAGCTTACCTCTGGTAGCAAGTGGGAATAACACTTGCAGCTCATCACCTACTATAAAATATGATTAAAAAGACTTTATATATACGTATATGTACATAGTATTTAAACATATTTATATGCATTAAGTTAAACAACCTGACTTTGAGCTTGGCTCATTTACTCGACCGTGGAGCATGCTTATATCAAGTAACAGAGGTTCATCAGTAGCGGCTTGCTTGCTTGACCGCCCTACACTGAAGAACCTGATATCTCTCACTGTCCGGAAAGGAAGCAAAAAATAAAAAAAAACAAAAACAAAAACAAAAAAAATAAAGAAAAGAGTGAGTGAAAGACACTAAGTTGGGAACACTTGGTTCTCTACATTCTGGTTGAGGAAAAATTATTTCCTACACCACCAATCACAATTGCTCCTTTCTATTGACCTCATTCATCAAGCATGCATCTCGATGCACTGCTACAGAAACACAATTTGTACCTGCTCACCAAATACCTACCTCTCGTACACTGTTACAGGTCCTCGTGAGAATTTGGGAAGTAGATGCCTGGTAATAATCCAACACATCAGAATCTTTTTATTTATAGCACATCATAGAATTTTTTTCTTATTTTCCTAATGCAGATCGGTTTCATGCTTAAACAGCTTACTTTCTAAATTCCTGCAACAGGGGTCGTACCGTGTTGATGAATTGAAGGCCCTTCCTTGAAGCTCCCCTTGGTTCTTTCAGTTTCAGACTAGCAGGCAAAAGCTCAGTCCCTGCTTTTATCAAGATTCAACTACCAAAAATGGGAAAACATAAGGTATTGTTTAGAAAATGCATATCCTATTTGGAGTCCAAATAATCACAAATATGCCATGCCAATTGCCAAAGAGATGGAAAGAATAAACAAAAATTTGGGAGCAATAGTGAGTATTCCAAAAAGGATGGAGCATCTAGTCTCGAAACTCAAGTTCTCTTACGTTATTCTTTTTTTTTTTGCTACAGCGGTTACTTACGCTAGCTGTGTGAGCGCACCCAATAAAATCAGAAAAAAGTACATAGCGAAGAGGAGTAGAAGTCGATTCCTGATCCGCCCAAAAAACTCTTCCACATGATGTGCCGCATGATGCTGCGCTGTCCTGCATAAGCTCTGAATCTGCATAAACCATTACCTAAAAACTTAGAAGATAGAATTTGGCAGCATAAACCTAATAGGCAGACAACGAGATACCAATTTATAATAATATGGAGTTAGAAACATGATGTTCAAGTGCACATCAGTTTTCACCAATAATGCATTTTGGACTTGTGGTATGGAAAAAAAAAAATCTAAGTAACAATCAATCAGTGGCCAATGCAATCAAAATGCAGTTCAGCTATTACTACATGAGAATATTTTGGTTTTGGTTTCAAGTGCAGATATATCAGTAACATCATCTCATAACTGACAGAGGCAAGATGCTAGGGTGCACCAAAGAAAATAACTTTTTTGACTCATGAAAATCAACCACAGGTAATGCAAGAAATGAACTCTAAAGTAAAGGAGTGCCGAAATGCTCCAACAAATAAAGCAACAAAACCTCATTGTGCGATCAACTTCAATGTTGATCCTCCACAAAACAGCCAAAGGTTTCATCTATAGACAACTTGACAGGGAAAATCCCAAATAGCATGGTTGTGCTGCAAATTGTTGCATCATCCATCATTGCAAAACAGAATGATCTCCAGGCATCAAATATCCACAAGCATATGCTCCTACCGAAGCATAATCAGAGGTGACCTTGTCAGACAGCTTCAATTTTCCTAGTTTAACTGAAAACCTTGTTATGATGATCTCCATTCTTAAAGATCATTGGAGCCACCTAACTTTTTTAGCTCTAACAGGTAGCATCACCAGGAGTAACTAGAGTGGTTGGATTTCATGGCCTTAGATATGATAATGCAAACCAACATGACAAGCAATTTGTAGCTCCTTATCCTCAAGGATAACTCAAAGGGCACATGTGTAAAAACTTACAGTATTCCTTAGATTTGTTCCCATGTTTCAAACCAAATGTATTTATCACACTCCAAAGGCAAAAGCCATACGTGAAAGTTCTTATTATGGTCAATCGGCAATCGCTCTTCTAAGAGTCTTTATTCAAGCACAAATTTCAATTGGGGGCTTGCTGCACCTGACTCTCCCTTGCAATTATTGTTAACAACATTTGCAATCCCCCTCCCCCCAACCCAAACCGAAAAAAGAAAAAAAAAAACAACACAAAAAAACAAACTTCACTTTCTTATCCTTGGAGACTTCTTCCTACTCAAATGAATGACATTACCTCACTGATTTAAGATCACTTCAAAATCAGATTGACCAAAAGGATATGTCAACATCTACCACCATCCCAAATTCAAGCGGGCACCCAAATGCACTCGGTAACCTATGGACGGAACCATGCTGTCTAATCTTAATTGAATAATGATAATAAAAAACCATTGCCCAAATCAAACTAATTTCTAATTCAACAGCCGAGTTGCATGGTCGAAGATCCTAGGTGGAGGAGGAGCTATGATGGATCTAACTCCCACGGCATGAATCATTTGACCTGACTGATTACTCATCTCAGTAACACCAAGTGAATTTAGATGCATTTTAGGTACCTTGTCCTCAAGAACCCTTGCGCTCTGCTCATTCGCATTCCAAAAATAGAATTCCAACTTTTCCGGACAGGGATGATATAAGGAGCCAGACTGCACTCCAAAGGTACCTGAATTAAGACATTACAAGCACAAATAGAGTAGATTTTAGCATATAACCGAAATCTAGAACCTACAATAGATATTGTGGAAAAATCAGCAAAACTAGATTCTACGAGATCAAAAAGCTTAATGTGCCACAGTACAATTAAGGTCAGACCTGAGATATGAATCCACATTGAGAACAGCAACAAAAAATAGTAGCTACAATAAAGGTAGTGGAATTAAATGGTTGTCTCTAACTATATATTGTCTGGTACAGATGCAAGAGCCGGCATTAAATTTTAGAACTATGGTTCATTGATATGCATAAATTGATTGATACCCTGGAGAAAACAAATGTTGATAACTTTTTTTATTAACAAAATATACTAGTAGAGACCAGTGACATTATAAACATGATCTTCAATCATGTAACATGATAACAACAGAGGTAGTAAAGAAAAATGTCATTTGGGAAGAACCCTAACAGCTGCTCATGACAAACTTCAAAGAAGAACTCTAGTTTTCTACCATGTGGTATCTCTTAATACTGGTCATATTTATGGGTTTTTGGTTGCATCTAAGTGGACCAAAGGTCAGAGTCATGTACGTGGTCCACTTCTAGGTATTTAGTATATACGTAAGTAATTAGTATCCTTACAGATTCTTGGTTGCATCTAACTGGATCCAAAATTCGTAAGTCATGTATGAGTTTCACTTCTAGGATTTGAAACGTACCCAAGTAATTAGTGCAAGTCACTTAATTTATACCACTAACTCTGACAAAGGGACTCAACAACAAAGGTTCCAAAGTCACTTCTTCAAGATTGAGAGCGACCATGCTTAGTCTATTGTCAATATTTTCAACCAAAACTATAGTTGATCATGTTTGACCATGTTTGATCAAAGTTAACCATGCCACTTTTATCACTTGAAAAAGTTTGCCTCTATTTTACCAAACATCTGGATCAGAAATTCATATTTCAAAACTAACTTCCCCTTGAAGAAATTCTAGCACTTCCCACACTTAAGTGCAACCAAATTAACCCCCTTTTTTTCTTCATAGTTATTCAAACAGCTTTTCATAGGTTCAGGGTATTGCAAATGGAGTTTACAAGAACCCATTTTGCCATCTGCATGTTTTTCATTGTAATTTTTTGTTGTGATGTGCTTTTATTTCCTTTTTCTTTTTTTTTTTGTGGTGGTGGGGGGGGGGGGGGAGCGGTAGCATACAATACACTTTTATGTTAATGAAAATGTTTATTTTTGAGTCAACCCCCCATCTATTGTCAGTTTCTTTCTCTTTTCTTCTTTTATGGGCCTATAAAGTGATACATGAAGACACTTCAAGCAGAGTTACATCAAAGCAGGTAAGTACACTTGTTTTCGAATTGAATGTTATCTGATCAACATTTGTCATAGAGGCATAAGGCGTATTTGAAAACAATAAAAAATATGTTGATTCTGAATTTCGTATTTATCAGTATTTAGCAAAATTGTTGGGAAAATGAGATGTTACACTTTTAAGAATGGTATGGTGGATGCATGGTGAGGTTAGGAAGGAAAAAGTAAATACAACTCATTAGAAGCACCTAGTAGGTATACAAAAGTGGAGAGCCTAGTTGTATGAGCTTGATTGAATTCAATTGCTTTATTGGCTGTCACTGAAAAGGCGAGAAAGTATTGAAAGAAAATGAAGAAAGACAGAAAAACGGGGGGAGAAGAGAAAGCATCGAATGAAGAAATTATCAAAAAGAAAATAAGGGAAGTTATGTGGTGTATATTTCTCAACCCGACCTCGGCATAGGCCAAAGTCAACTTTACCTTACTATTAGCTGAAGTGCTTGTTTGATCCAACCGAACAACAAAGAAGAGCTATGTTTCTCCAATTCGAACCTATTTAAAAATGGTTAATGCCTGTTAATGGCGTGACTGCGATCTCATCAATTTATGAGCAATTACGATCTTTCTGAACAGTTCGGCCATCACTGCACTATCAGAACGATTATCATCCACGTGCACAACGTGAAAACCGTTACCAAGTAGTTTATGCACGTCCCGCCAATCTCGATCACGAATACTGACCCCATTCTATATAAAAGGGGTGACCTGGGGACTTCCAGGTATGTTCTCAACCCATTCTCTCTTCCAAAACTATGCCACTCTCAAGCTTTCCACTATTTTCCTAGAATCTGGCTGATTTAAACATCGGAGGATCGCGCCAGATACATTTCGACAAGTGGACTTCTTTTTCTATTTTTAGGTCAACCAGGTGATACCAGAGGAACCATTCTATCCGAGCTTAGGTTCAATTGTGATCAATTGCTTCCACCAACTCTCCAACCAAACTTTCAAGCTAGGAGCCTAGCTTACCAACCTTATCTCTTCACCTCGGTCTTGAACCTACCTGACTTCCAGTTCGGACTCTAGGGGCAACAGAATTAGGAATCGGAGGAGAGAGAAAACAGGCGAGAGAGGCCTTAGTGCGCTGCTAACCAAGAAGTAGGATGAGAAAGTGTTTCTGATGTACCTTTTCACCATTAATACTAGGGGGAAAAAATTAAAATGTTAAGAAAAGATTACAACTTCCAAAACCCTGCTACAAATCTACATCATATCAATCTTTTCTCCTCTATAAATTTTCAGCAGACAGAGCCCATTTGTTGATCCATCGCAAACCATGCTTTACCATGAGAAATCCTCGACAAGAACAACACCACAATGTAAAAGATTTCATTTTTCTCGGTCAGGAAAACTCACAGTGGATGTAGGTAGGGTTTGCCAGGCACCGAACGAACTCCAAGTTGAGAAGAACTCGTTGGCGGCCGTCATCGGGATCTTTCTATGGGTTCTTAGATCTGCATTAAAAAAAAAGGAGAGAGATGAAAAGATTCAGGGGAAAAAACAAAAAAAAAAGGACAAATTGGGGGACAAGGTCCCTGCCCGGATGGGGATTTGGACGAGCGATTGGCGTCGTCTTTACCGAAGCCATGCCAGATTAGAAATTCTGCGCACAAATTGAAGCGGTGGACGTATGCGAGGAGCGAATTAATGGAGGGAAGCAACGAAGAAAAGCTCCCAACTTTCTACGCGACGCAAGAGCCGATCAAGGCGTCGAGGTTGGGTCGGGTGAGAATAGCAGAGTCTCTGATTTGGGCGGCAGGGGTCTCGTTGCGCTCTGGCAACAAACTAAACAAACCCGAACCCGAACCAAAAATATTAGAGTTGGATCCCTACCTAAATTTACCCTCTCTGCACTGTGCAAGAAGGCCCTCCTCTACCTCAAAAGACTCTGTAAGGCCGAAGTCTGCAACCTCCGAGGCATCCGAAAGAAAGCTTCCGGGTTGGGTGGGCGTTGAAATTTTATGACGTTTGAGCTTGGAGGTCGCGGCGGTCGCCGGTGCTGATGGTGGCGGCCGGCCAGAGGTTGGGGGCATTGGGTTCTAGGGAAGAGACCGGGAGGCTTGGGGGGAAGAAATCGAAGAGAGCTTCTACCTCCGCCACCCTCCCCCGCCGTCGTCGGACTTGGGCTTCGCAGTGATCTACCCCACTGGCACCTGCTCTTCCTCACCGCCTGCCATCTCTCCGCCGTGTCGGCTCCTCTCCCTCGACCTCCGTCAAGCTAAAGGTCCACTGTTTCCGGGTGGACGTGGTGGGTCTCAAGTACCACGGCGACCTCCTTGCAACGCCTCCGGCTTCCCCGGCGGCGTGTCCTACATCGACTTGCGGCGCTTCCTCGACGGCGTTTAAGAAGAAGTTTTACCGATCGTTCACCTTCAGAAGGAAACGTTACGTCGCCGATCTCGCGTGGAAGAAGAGCCATTATTTTATCTAAGCCTCGGCCCGCAGGCAGCTTTAGTGGATCGCGCTTGTTATCTGTTGGTGGATCTACGCCGTTGGAGAAATAGCTATAGAGGAAATCTACGGTCATGGTCGATCTAGTTCGTTTAGTTAGAATACTTGCCAGGTATGGCACAACCGGTTCTCGTCTCGGGTTGACCCGGGCGCCTTCTGAATAGCGGGTTTTGTGGGGTTTTGCGTTGGACCCCTTGGCCAATTTTAAAATTTTAAACTGGTCTTTTCTCCTTGTCGTTTTTGCAGTTGAATCTAAGTCCCTACCTAAATTGTCCTCAAGAATAGCTTGCCCGTATGGCGCCTGGTTCTACCGCCTAGTGGCTTATCACAGGCTACCGTTGAGGTCGCGCAGAAAGATAATGAGATTAACGAAATAATAAAAATACTTGATTTATGATGATATATAACTATATTATAGCCACATGCACCATTACACCATGCTTTACATGGCTTTCTTTTAAATAAAGAAACAAAGCAGACTGCATCTTTCTCATATCAGATGGAGCATACCTATTATCCAAGATATTATGGGCATGATGAAAATATCATTTTTCATCACTAAAATAAAATATAGATTGCAAATCTTGTTCATAAAATATAGCCATACTAAATCTGAAAAGATGTACTGGCTTCAAGTTATATTTATGCTACTAACTTACATAGACACAATTTACTTAATTTGGCAGGTCTACCTAATTTATCTTGCATAGTATAAATACCGATAATATAATGTTGCAGATCTAAATGTGCTGTAGAATAATTTATTTTAATCATCTTACATGTCTCTTTGAATTACAAGCTTTAATTTAATACTACAGATATTTGGCTATGCAATTAAAATTCTTGAAACACTTATAGTTGCAAGATTTGATGTTTCTACTTTCAACAGAATTCCGTAATTTCTTAAAATCTTCAATTCAATAAAAGAGCAATATCATGCTTTTAACAGCAGATAACTATAATTTTACAAGTCTTGGACCCAACAAATAAGGCAACTATCTTCCAGGGGCTTAAGTACAAATTTCGTAATAAATTTTCACCCTGCTCCGAAAGCCCGACACCGCCACCTGGGCTGGCCACTTAGCCGGTCAAGGCACAGCCCGCGCCGCGGTGGGGGCGGCCCCCCCACCCCGCGCGGGTGCGATCACCACTCAGCCCCGTTAGCGTGCGCCGCAGAGTAAGCCGCCTATCCCTAGGCGGTGCCCAGATCCACCCCACCTCCCCACTACCCAACAAAAATATGCCCCCTTTCTCCCACCTCCTCCGCACCCCAACCACCACCGCCTCCAAACCCTCCTCCCTCATGGCCTCCTCCTCCTCCGCTGCCGCCGATGCGTCCAAAGACCCACCCTCCTCTCCCGCCCCCACCCCCTCCGCCGCCGCCGCCACCGCCGCCGCCGCCGACGGCGCAGCGGTGGCCGCCTCTCTCTCCCCGTCGCCGTCCCCAGCCCGATCCCCCTCCCCCCTCCCCCTCCCGGCGCCGCACGCCGCCGCCCCGGTTCCCCTCTCCTCCGCCTCCTCCCGCCGCCTCCCTCCTCCCTGTTGGACCCACGAGGAAACCCTAGCCCTGATCGATTCCTACCGCGACAAGTGGTACGCCCTCCGCCGGGGCAACCTCCGCGCCTCCCACTGGCAGGAGGTCGCCGACGCCGTCGCCCGCCGCTGCTCCCGCCTCCCTCAGGCCTCCTCCAAGACCTCAGTGCAGTGCCGACACAAGGTCGAGAAGCTCCGCAAGCGCTACCGCGCCGAGCGCCAGCGCTCGCTCGCCCATGATCCCTCCACCCCTCCCACATCCTCCTGGATCTACTTCCGCAAGATGGATGCCATGGAGCACGGCGGCGCCTCATCCGCCCCCTACGCTTCCGCCTCTGCCGCCTCCCGCCCCTCCCCCTCCCCCGCTCCACCGCGCTCTCGCTCCGACGAGGACGAAGACGATGACGAGGACGAAGAAGATGACGAGGACGATGGCGGCGCCCGTGCCGGTGGAGTCGGCAGCGGCAACACCCGCAGCCTCCACCGCCTCATGGCCAACGGGGGCGGGATCGGCGGTGGGCTCAGGTTCACGATCCCGAAGGCGGTGCGGTCCAAGATCACCACCGGATCTAGGATCGAGGAGAGGGCCCCGGTCCCGAGCTCTGGCGGCGTCATGAACCCTAGCCCTACCAACCGGTTCTTCAGGGGCTATGGCGGGGCAAGGCCGGCGATGGAGGAGATGAGGAGGCGGCTGGAGAAGAGCCGGAGGAGAAGGAAGCGAGACTCGCCGGATGCGGTCGGGGAGATGGTCTCGGCGCTGAGGACGCTGGGTGATGGGTTCTTGAGGATGGAACAGATGAAGGTGGAGATGGCGAGGGAGATGGAGAAGGTGAGGATGGAGATGGAGTTGAAGCGCACCGAGATGATCCTCGATTCCCAGCGCCGGATCGTGGATGCCTTCGTCAAGGGCTTCTTCCGGGGGAAGAAGAGGTCCAAGGTCTCTCCGGAGGCTTGAAAAGGTGTTGCCTTTCTTTTGTTTCCGACTTCTCTTTTTATTAAGGCTTTGTATGAAAGTAGATATAGAATTCAGTGTGGAAGCTGGATGCATGGTAGCAGGGGGACGGGGTGCTTTGTTTTTGTTTATTGTTTTTACTATGGAATCATATATGAAGCCCTGACTTGAATTATTTCGACTTCTTTTTCGTTCTTCTTATGTAGAGCTAATAAGTGTCGGTTTCTCTTGCTCTGAGTTGGCCTTGTGGTGGAATTGCTTTTCGCCTGCTTTGGAAACTTCCATGTCAAGGCTCTTACTTTTTGCTTTGTAAATTCTGTGTGGTTACTGACAAGATCAAACTTCTTGTAATCTTGACTGTCCGTTGCTGATGCTACTATTTGATGTCATCATGTTATTAATTGAAGCAGGATCTTCTTGCTGTATATTATATCAGGGCAGTGGAAAATGTTTTTCTTCTTTCATTGTTTAATTTTCTTAATTTGTTGAAAGAAATCACCTCCTGTATGACTAGAAAAAATTAGTATTTGTTGAACTTTTTACCATGCAGATTTATCAAATTTTCATTTCTTATTCTTGGTTTCTATATTTTTGGTAAATGAAGTAATTATATTATTAATTTTTATTTTCTTTGCTTTTATCAGTGTTTTTCTTGCCAGGGAAAGATGTGAAATATAACAAAATAATTTACTTGTTTATATCGTGCCAGTTATTAATATTATAAGTGTGCGTGTGCATGCGTGCATACGGTGTGTGCACGTGCGAATTAAATTCTAAAGGGAGCACCATGTTATTCATTCTACCCTCAGCAAGTTATCTGTTTTTTAATCTCATGACATTGTATAAGCTGAGCTAAGTGAAGCCCATGGTTTCTTTTATATTGTTTAGCAACTAGCATGATGTGCAATCTGTGCTTCACCTGATCTTCCTTGCCAGATAGTGCTAGCTGATCCTACTAAGATTTCTTCTTGTGCATGCAGGAGCACAACTGTTACATTCATGTTAAAGAACTTCTACTTGGAATATTGCTCAACCTATGCTGTTCTGAGGTCTCTTAAAATTTGGTTCTTAAACTTCAATTGTATCTTTTAAACTTTGACTGCATGAAGCACTAGCCAACTCCTGGCTTTCCTCAAGTTAAACAGCCAATATTTTTCCTATTGTGAAAATATTTGGCTTTTTTCTGTCATTGGTGGAACTTAGTATGGTTCGAGTTCGCAAATTTGTGAAAAAGAAAAAACTCAATACCCGTCCTCTTAGATTGTCAACTGTTTTATTACGATCTTGTCTTTAACATTATCTTTTCATGCTTGGCATATGTTCAAAGCCTATAATTCATTATATGGATAAAGCATTACCTTTTCACTATAGTATAGTGCATGTTTTCTAGTAAATAAAGAAAAATAATCCATGCCACATATTCCTAGGTTCAAATATGGTTTGAATTTTAAAGTTGAAATCAAAATCTTTCTGGCCATCTTCCTCACTCCTAAGGGATTTGCAGTCAAGTTTGAGTTGGAACTTTTGATTGTTTAATGCAATGTTAGTCATACATCATGCTCCTGGGATGCGCAGCACATTTGTATAGTTTTTGATCAGCTGAGAATTCGAGTCTTGATTTGCAGACAATCAAAGGTTCAAGGACACATTCACAAGCTCTTCCTAATCTGGCCGTAGGTACTATTTTACCTACGTTTTAGCCTTTTGTTTTGATTTTTATTTTAATTAATATAAACTTCATGAATTATATAGTCTAGAACTAATGCACAAGAGCTCTGGTTTATTTTGCAATGTAAACATCATCAATCATGTTTAATGCTTAAGTTTATGTTTCTTGTAGTAAAGCTTATATCTAAATCAATTGACAGAAGGTACTTATAAGCTTATTCTCATCTAGAGTCTTAACTTAGGGTAAGATTGGATCTCCTTGGACTTCGGTTTTGTTGGTGCACATGGTGGTTTTTTTGCTGTATTTTGATAGCTCTCAACATGTGAAAATAGCGGAAAACAATAACAGCAATATCTTTGACATTATTGCTTTTGTTTGCAAAAATTCCCTTTTGAGGCTCTGATGCAGTGGATTGCAATAAGGTATATTGGGTGTAGAAAGTCCGATTAGGTACTAGCTTTCTGGTGGCATTTTGTATGGCCAACCAGGGGTCAAGTTAAAATTATCAGATTGGTTTAGCTTTTCATTTGCTAAATGGTAGGTCGTATAAGTAATATGGCTTATCGATTTATGACAAACGGTTTTTTTACATAGAATCGCCGATGTTAATTCTTCTTGTAAAATCGGGGTTTGTTGAATTAATCTATAGTCCGTAAAAATTAAATAGGGAAGTGAAACTTCTTTTGTTTATTTAGCACATGTTGTGGGGTGCAATCAAGTATTCACCTGGTTGTTTTATAGTTTGAATGTAGAATCTTACCTAGGTGCAAATCAAGATTAAGCTAGGTATCTAGAGTCTTCCAGGTGGAAGTCAGAGAGTAAGATTGGCATTTCAGCTATTAATGTTGGGACCTGCTTTTCTTCTGAATGTCCACCTTATTGTGTTACTACATGGAATAGGTAGCTGTTGTAAGCTTCTGAGAAAATCATGCTGTCAACTTCTCTCTTTTGTATTAAACCAAAATAATAAAAAATTGAAGGTGATGACTCCAGCTACTCCTTATGATGACTCCTGGTCTTTCCTGCTGAATTGGTGGCAAAAATCCTTGGTTTGTCTTCCATCCAAGGAAGTTGTTGCAAGACAAATGACTTGTCTTCAATCAAGTAGAGATTTTGCATTCACCTTCAAGTATTCATTGAGATTTCACACGGAGGTCAGTGTCACTTTGTCTCTTCTGCAATGTGGTGCAATCTGCAAAACGTATGGTGAATGTTCTTGTTGAATGAAATGATCTCAATGTTGACCTCCCCCTATCATATTAGAATTTTGATCAGCTCCTATCTGCGTTTAACAGAACCTTATTTAGTAGTCATTTTTAAATAAAATAATATAATTGCCTGAGCAACAAACTATCATTGTATGGACTATGGAGGTGCCTTTATGTCTTTGAGGTTCTTGGTAAATAGGGGTTTAGATTTGTTTACAATGGATAGATTAGATGAAGGAAAAGGAACCTAAGGATGCTTAAAGCTGATTTCTAGTAGGTGAAAGGCTTGTTGATTATGGTTATGTTTGTGCACGCACACATACACAAAAAAGAATGAGGATGAAAGATTAAAGAAATACTATCATTGCTAGGTTAACATTGTTTGTTGAACCAGAGAGGTTTTTTCGTCGATGTTGGCCAATCATCCTACATTGATGACACATCTAAGTTGTAAATTAGCACCTTTGCGGGTGCCTGAATGATGTAAGACAAATAGGATGCACACAGACAGTCTTGTAAAGAGAATGCTCCAGGTTTTTGACAAAAGTAAGGAAATTTTTGACAGATAAGTTAAAGGACTTAAATTAGTATGTAAAACAAGAAAATATGAGAAGCTGCACCAGTGAAGGGTCTAGTGACGGGGAACTAAATAGGATTTTATACATCTGTAATGTGTGATGGAGGTGTTCTTGATATGAAGGATTTGCAGTGAACTTTAAACAAAATAGAAAGAGCTTGGATGCTATTCCATATTGGGAAAAGGAGAGTCGGGACTTAAATGGCCTGGATGGAAGAACTTTTGGCCTTCGATAAGGATGGGATAATGAATAAAGTATTTCTCTTAAAATCTACCTGTCATGATTACGGGCTGTTTGCATGGACATTAGTATGAAGGCTAGTGCACATTCTTTCATTTAGCCAGGTTGCCAGACCAAGATCTTGGTTTTCTTGCGGCTGCATCATGTCCCGTGGATATCTTGTTGTTGAAAACCCTTGGATTGTTTTTTTTTTCTTTTTTGGTATACACCACTTAGCCTTTTCAATTAGCATGGTTCTGTGATGTTGAGGCATGCATACCTGATAAAATTTAAGAATGGGCATGATATGCTATCTCCCTTTCCTTTGTTAAAGTTTTTTTAAAATTTTTAGCCAAGTTATTCTTGTTAATTGTACTTGTATTGTATATATTAACAAATTTATTAGTTCTTGTCGTTATTCTAATTTGACAACCACTGCTGTCAAGCAAATGGATCACACTATCACTGTTTTACAAATCCAACATTCCCCTAGTTATGTTTCCTGTTGTGCCTCATCAATGCTGACTCTTTATGTTACCAACATACTGACAAAGCAAATTTAATATGTTTTTTTCTTTTGAACAAAGCTACCTAATCATGTCGAATTACTATTATGATGAGAAGTGAATCATGTCAAAATGCTATAGAGAACTAAAAGACAATGATACTACTGTTGCATTATCTTTGTGCATTTTTTCTTCTTGTGAGGGCCATAAACCACCTTATCACTTCGCCATCTCTCAACTTGTTAGCATACTCTATGATGTGTTATTCCTTGTTCAGGGTTTTACTACATGGATCTGAGATCGTTTAGTTATAAAAGATCTTCTGTTTGACTCCATCTGTTCTGGAAGATAGGGATATGAGATTTATTCAGCAGGATGTGGCAGAAACATTTGCTTCTCTGGCTTTAAGGTGTTCTGAGGTATCTCCTAGGACATATTTTCGACTGTCACAGACTCCATGGGTCGATGAGAATACCCCCAGGTTAAGATTTTAGGGAATTAGCCAGAAACAAGAATCTATGCTTCTAGTTCTGTATTTGATAATGATTGAGGAGGATGGCACCTGGTGTTATATTAGTGGGACATGGTGGTGGGGTTTGCATGATAGCTTGCAGGTGATCAGCCATTCAACATGACTGCCATCTTGGCATCTGGCCATCCAATGAAGTCTCTGCGTGGGGCCTTCCAACTATTAGAAATACTGATTGGTACTGAGACAATTGCCACGAGGGGAGTCTTCAGCTAAAGATGGTTCCCTTCTACTGGCTGCATGAGTCACCGGTGAGAGCACATAGAAGGCATTTGACTTGGGGACCGTTAGCTGAGAGGGCAGTGCTCCTAGCATCGCTGCTGTGTAACTTGAGCAAATTGATTGATTTCTATGATGGGGCCATCTCCTGAATGAAATCAAAATAATGAAAATCTAGCAGCTTATTATAGAATCGATCGAGCATGCCTCAAGAAAAAAGTCGAAATCTTCTCTAGATAAATAAATTACAAGTTGGCTGGTTCAAGGTCGTCCACTGCGAGGTGTCATCAGCATTGCAAGAGAAATCAATCATGCGTTCTACATTCGGCAGGTGATTGCATCTATTTGGGATTCCTGAATTTTGACCTGTTTTTCTAAATGTTGTGGATTTTTAATCACTAAAACTGATGCCTATTTCCGCTGAGTCGGTTATGGTTGGAAAAGCAGACGAAGTATAGGAATAAACTCTAGGTTTTAGAACTGACTTGTAGTGGAGAGGGGGAGCACGTTGCTCCCTCTTTGGAGTGGATCGAGCGAGCCTGTGGTGTTCGTTCCGCCGGTAGTATGCAATGCAATGGGAAAAAATTACCGTACTCATTCACTCACCATCGGTGAGCGCTTTTTGAATTCAGTACGTACTCATTCCGATGCTCCGGGTCATCAGAATATCAGCTTTGGTACATAACTTACATAGTACACAATTCCGAGAGAGAGAGAGAAAAAGCTTCTTAATCCTCTTACTCGTGCTTCAGAAAAGCACTTTTAGTTGGTAGTAATTATTAGTCTATTAATGATTAATTACAAAATTGACAAGTTTATTCTAATTATTAAGGCTGGCAGGTTATTTGTTGGTATTGAAATGGAGCATATGCTAAAAAATTTACAGGCTAAATTCCTTTACACAAACTTGCTGTGCGGTCTTCGTGGCCTGCTCGATACACGCCAGCAGATACAGCATTTTTAACGACACCAAACGCACCTGAAAAACGTCACTGACAGCATATAATTGCATCCCATGGGATCCAAACCAGGCGGCAGACTACCTAAGAGAAATAAAAAGAAAAAAGAACTGGAAATAAAAGGGAACTTGCATCACCAATAACCGGAGCAATACATTTTCCTGCTGAAGAAATAACTCCACTAATGCCAATTCCTGGGGACTTCTGAGCTGAATGGACAATTCTCACAATTTTTATTTTTTTTTAAAAAAAAAAGAACGGCGATATATCTGCAAGAAAAACTTCCTTATAAACCCCGATATATCTGCAAGAAAAACTTCCTCATAAACCCCAAGCATCCTGTTCTCAAAAAGATGTGAGAGAGAGGAGATCCCCTTTCTTAAAGAAAAAAAAAACACACTATACATCTCCAGGGACCTGGCAAACGACAACTCAGAAAAACACATTCTTCCGAAGATATTTTGGAAAAATATTAACCATTCTAAGCTAATAATGCACCACGTAACATGCATAGATCCAGATACAACAATAACAATAGTGACATCTCCACGTGGTATTTACCACAAGCGAGCAACCATTGGTTAGAATGGGCGGGTCAAAAGCCTGAACAATTTCCAAGTTACAATAAAATTCCCATCTGCAGAAGATAGTACAAGCGTGTAGAATGGTTCTTTATATCAAGGTACACATTAGGAATCTGGCTTTCAATCTGATCATGTTCCTGATCCAAGAATCAAGGAGTGGCTGCGGTGCAGTTAAAACACAAACTATTTCAGTTGTATGGCCGGTAGCGCATGGGCCTCCTGAACCTTGGAGACTTGCTGGCAAAGTGATGGAAAAAAGGAAATGTCATCTAGAGGATATGGGATGCAGATAGCAGTGCAATAAACTAGTTGACAGAAACATCAATCCACAATTAGATACTGTTGTGGGACAATTATGCTACACCCTTTTCGAATTGATATTTGTTGACGCAAGCAGAAAAAAAACCAGACAGACAGGAAGTACAGAAACATTAACAGCTCCAGTAAGTATACAGATTTCATGACACTTTGGCTCCACATAGAAGAGAGTTTTTACCAGTTTTATATTATTAATCTACCAAAAATAAAATTATTTTGAATGCTAATTATTGACGAATAAAGGATAAGTTTTAACTATCAGAAAAGGATAATGTGTCGGAAACAATATACGTGTAAAGATGACAATGAAATCAGTGTGTCATCAGACTGAAACCGCAAGTTGCTTGTGAGTCATGCCTGAAACACCAGTCCCTGGTTAATCCATCAACCAAGATATGCTCCCATTATTTTTTATAATTTTGACGTAAAATGTTAATATTTGTTTTTTTTTTTGGTAGTATTGAAGCCAAGAAGCTTTTATCAAATATATGTGGCTGCTTAAAACTACGGGTGAACACTTCAATCAGATTGTTGAACTGTTTGGCCAATAGCGATAATTTGACTGTTGAAGATCCCAAATGTACAATTGTATGAAAAATTCAAAAACAGAAGTCAACAGTTAAGATGCTCTCACAGAATACGGGTGATGTCGACTCTAGTGGTACCAAGATCCACAAGGGTAAATCCCTAACTTACCTGACGTCAGATTTGGATTGGTTCAACATCAAAGTGGGTCCCCATAAGAAAAATTAGGAAGAGTTTAGTATCTGAGTTCTCAAACATCAAACAAATTGCATGTCTTGTATATCAAGACATCTTTGCTTTAGAAGACAGGGTCACTTAAGTGGATGACAAAAGCTACTATGTGAGTGGAAACATGTTAGTTATTTTAATTTATTCAAAGCTCTCATGGTTCAAGTGTAAGAGAAAAAGGTGCAATTTCCAATTGTAAGAACTCACTAGGAAAGATGACAAAAACAATATCGCATGAGAACAATTAAAAAAGTAGGGGAACCATTATAAGAAAGCATAACCGACAAATGCCAAGGCAACAACTAATACCCAAAAGTGGCATCCACATAACAAGTTTCTATGTCATTATAAAATATTGCAGGTTAAGAAGTAGTATTCACATGCATCAAGAGACCTGATATGTGCTGATTTGGAAGGTGGCCAACTAGTCTGAGAATCCGTAGGCCTGATGGCAGGAGGCATCCTTGTGGTCTGGCTTTGACAGTGAATCCAGACTTCAATTCCTAGATTATAGCATGTACCCTAAGAAATCATATATATTCTTGTAGAGGTATGCAAGAAAACTGACCAAACAGTAAAAACAATCTAAACCAGTTATTTCAGTTTGGTTTTGGTAGGGTTTTTCCACGTTCAGTTTGGCTTCCATTTAGAAAGTTTATCGAACCACACAAATCCATTTGGTTTCAGTTTAAGATTTTTTTTAAAAAGCCAACTTAAACTGAATCGACTTGTACACAGACGCATGCACACTAAGCGGTTCACCTGGTTCGGTAACTTCAGGCTTCAGCAATTTGGTTCAGCGGCCGCTCTCCTAGGTCTCCTTCCACTCTGCTCATCCACTGCTCGGGACCTCCCTTCACCCACTCTCCTTGCCGGAGCAGAATCTAGAACCGCCCACTTTCCCTCGCCTCCCTCCTCCTCCAACCCCTTGCTCAGCAGCTCAAGTGAGATCTCCTCTCATCTCCTTTATGAAATGTTTTATTTCTTGAATATAAAAATATTATTTTAGTAAAATATATCGTATTTAGTTGTTTAGAATACTTTTTTTAAAGTGCTAAGGCATGGATCATTAGAAGCCTTGGGCATCAAGAAGGATATTTATTAGTTTCCCTTTTTTAACTCAAGAAAAAAAAGAAAATCCATTGAAAACTGGTTCTACATAACTAATGTACTTAAACAAATAAAAAGATAACAAATATAAGATAGAAAACACCAAAAGAAAGTTTTAAAATAACATCTATTGCTTGCTTCTTTCAGTTTCGGCCGAAACTGACCAAAACCCAGAAATGGGGTCAGTTTCGGTTCAGTCTTGGCCGAAACCGATCAATTTCAAGCAAAATGGATCAGTTTGCCAAAACTTTAAATCTTGGTATTTGCATAGTTGTGTTTATATATGTAACAAGTAAATTGATTCAAGTTTACAAATTGCACACAAATTACATAATATACCAGGTCAAGTCGCTCTACCGAAGCATATATTTCAGAAATTCATGCCCCGCCCTAAAATTTCCAATTTCCGTCTTAACCAGCTTTGGGTTAGGATCTACAAGGGTCTAAATGACAACCCTACCTCAAACCCTTGCATCATTTGGCCATCTCTCACCATTGATCTCTCAGCCTCTCAAAACCACCAAAAGCACCACCTCCAGTGTTGACACATTGATTCTTTGAAGAGCAAAAGAATGTACGACCTGAATATTAGTGATACACTAATAAAATGACTTGTGGACTATTAGTTAGATGCTCAAGTTTAATATTACTTATCACATCCGTAACATTTGCCTCCATTCCCTTTTAATTGTTCTCTTGCTTCTGTCAAACCCTTGCATCATTTGGCCATCTCTCACCATTGATCTCTCAGCCTCTCAAATCCACCAAAAGCACCGCCTCCAGTGTTGACACATTGATTCTTTGAAGAGCAAACTAATGTACGACCTGAATATTAGTGATACACTAATAAAATGACTTGTGGACTATTAGTTAGATGCTCAAGTTTAATATTACTTATCACATCCGTAACATTTGCCTCCATTCCCTTTTAATTGTTCTCTTGCTTGTTTAATTGTCTTCACATGACATTATTTTTGCCATATCATCTAGAATTCTTGCAGTTGGAACCACACCTTCTATTGTGGGTTAATTAGTAAAAAGGAGATATAGAAGACGCCAACAAAATAACTAAATCATTTTCATTCAATATACCATGGTAATGTTTGACATCCACCTAAATGACTATTTTCTATTGCAAAAACATTGCTTTACAGGACCATAGATACTAACTTGCCACAAACCTTACTCATAAGGACCTAGGTTCCCTGTGGGACTCAGACCTCATCTAAACTTGATTAGTATTGGAAAGGGTCTTGATCTATGCATACTCTCCTTATCCACATACTTGGTAAATCTCATAAATTCTCACCAACACTTAACCAAGCCAAACAATAGAAGATAATGATTGGAACAAAATTTTAAGAAAAGCCTTAAAGAGTTTTGAGTGGCTGATAAAGGCTATTAGGACGCACCATAGCTAATACTTCCCATATTCCCAACAAATATTTGGTGACTTTGGTCTATGGCTCAACACCCCTAAGCATCGTTTGGGCCCAAAACTCCAAAACTAAAACACTTTGGTTCAAACAGGAAATAATCCAAACCAAGATTGGTTTTGGATTTTCAGCAAAAACTAGCTTTAAAGGCAAATTCATCAGAGCATGAGCTACATATGCCCATATTTTTTCTCAACTCTTCATATCATTAAATGTAAATGAATTTTATCAAAATAAAACATAGACTCTGAGTTTTGATATGATTTAGAATTACTGCAGCATTACATTTCAAAGAGATCTGAATGAGGCTCTTTTAAGATGAGATTCACCTATCCTGAGGCTCAAATTTCAGACATTTACATCAACATATGTTATATTAACATCAAAAATAAAATAACATGTCAGAATCTAAAATTGTCTTCTTTTAAAATTATGTTTTTTTCAGTTGTCTTGGTGGAACTATCGAAATGATAAAAATGGAAGTCCAAAACAATAAAATGTAATTTAAAAGGAAGCCCTTCCTTTGAATCAATTTTGTTTTCTCCATTTTTCTATTTTATTTTTCTTTTTATCATCAAAAATATTTTATTTTTATTTTTCTCAATTTCTGATTATTTTTTAATTATTTTCCACCAAACTATCAGATTAAAGCTGAAACTGCTGAAGCTGAAAATTATTTGGTCCAGATGAAACCGAAACCCATATTCACACCTTCGATAAGACACAGTATCCGAAGGAAACATCGAGAAATAAAATTCTCTATCTCCTGAATCCAGGTTGCACATCACAATGCTTCTTGGAATTAGATCCTCAACCTCTCACCCAAGGGGCAAAAGGTAATACCATCTGAGCCAGCACTCAGTGGTAAAAAAAAAAAAAAAAAATGGCATGTTGAACTTCATAGTGATACTACATTCCTAAAAACCTATAGGAGCCTTTGACCAGTTATGTGCTGCTCTACTTTGGACATGCTAGAAAGAGAAATGCGAGAATCTTCCCCAACAAGACTGCTTCGGATGAGCAAATATTACATTTCAGCTTCTATCTCTTCAAGGATTGATCCATTTTGTGTAATCAAAAGCAGCTTCTTAGCTTTTCTAGAGTCAGCCACATGGTTGGATGGGCTAATTTCTAATGTTCCTCCTCTTTAGGATTAGACACCTTCCAATCCTTCTCTTTTTACTCTTCTTTTTTTAATTCATTCTTCTTCCCTGAATAAATTCAGATAGCTTCTGCCTCCTTTTCCATCCAGGGAAAAAAAAGAAGAAAGTTGGACTTCATGGTGAGTATAGATCAAAGGCTTGACACGTGGGGGATTTAATGTGATGCCAAAGCAAAACTGAAACATAACGTCCTCATTGATGATGGTCAGAAATGTCAAACCTACAAGTACAACAAGAAAGATTAAATGCTAATCCAACCAAACTGTTGATTGGTGGGACAGAGCTTACCATCATGTGCACTAACATCATTAACTATAGTGAAAGGTTAATGAATGTTCCTAGGCAAGGTCCGCCGAACCGGTACCGAGACCCGTACTGGTCGGCGCCCGGTACGGTTCGGTACCGGACCAAACCAAAAGGACAGTGATAGGTGGCCCATACTCAACCCGGTTCACAACCGGGTTACCGAGTCGGTACCGAACGGGCCGGTTCCGGATGGTAAAGGACCGGTTCCGGCCGGTCCAATATCAGTTCCAACCCCTACCAGCCGGAACCAAATATGAATGACGAACCAACCCAATTTTGCACCGGGTCGGTTCGGTACTGCCTGAATCAGGAGGTTCGGCCCGGTTTGGCAAACCTTGGTCCTAGGCACATAAACTAACATATTACACGACATTTTTAGTTGTCTAAGAACTAAAAAAGTAATAGAATTACATAAATTAACATTTTCTTTGGTTTTAGTTGCCATGAGAATGTGGCCCTGTACAAGTATGGAAGCCAATCAGAAGTTGCCATGCATTTTTAGGAATTAAAAAGCAATAACTGTATTA
This sequence comes from Phoenix dactylifera, assembly GCF_009389715.1. NCBI lineage: Eukaryota > Viridiplantae > Streptophyta > Magnoliopsida > Arecales > Arecaceae > Phoenix > Phoenix dactylifera. Next base: position 2,926,749 of record NC_052396.1, read on the forward strand.
AACTTTTGCACAATATAGGAATTTTTTTGTCTTTATCATTACTAGTATAATTCTCTTAAATTAAATGGTCATGTAAAAGGCACTCAAAAACAAGAGCATCAATCAAATCCCTTTTCAAACATAAAAAGCCACTAATAAATGTGTTTTGCGCATACAACAGCAAGGAACAAGAAAATATTCAGAAGCTCATACCCATATCCATAAGGTGAATAAAATGGGGGTGGCATGTAAGGTCGTCGGGGTCGAAATGCCGTATATGGATTAGGCCTCCGTCCCCGGTACTGCTTCATCCCTGGAACGTTGGTTCTTTTAGCACACACCTGCACAATCGCCAGATTCTGATATAAAAAGGTCTGTATTCATAAACCAACAAAATCTGTATGCATAAACTAACAAATTTTAATCCGGAAGATAAAAAGGTAAGAACCTTCAATTGACGACCATGCAACTCTGATTCATTTAACAGCAGAGCGTTCTGAACAGCATCTACTTCAACAAACTCCACATATGCATATCCCTTGGGTTGACCAAATTTGTCTGTTAGAATTGTAACCCTGTTCACTGTCCCACAGGATTGGAAGTGCTGTTGAACTTCCTCAGGAGTGCAAGCATAGTCTACCTGAGCAAGGGGATGGCAGATTACTAAAACTAATAGTTCTAAGACAATATGCTTGTCTATATATATACCATTCCAAGAAGAAAATGATACAAGAATTTGCTCGTCAAATGAATATTTTCAGTACAAAATGATGAAGCAAAATGAAATGCATCTTGAATAATTTGTAGAACTGTCCCACAGAACTACGAATTAATCGGAGATTTATAAACAACAATGTACCAAATAGAAATTCCCTGTAATTCAATTCAGACACATTCTCCAAATTTGAAGTGCCCTCCTGCATTGTGGTGTGAAACCCATCTACGGACCACTTTTCTGCTTCCTCTAACTTATTTCGCATGCTACTTTAAACTATGAACAACATTAGATGACCCAACACCCCCCCTGAAAGAAAAAAAAAAGCAGACACAAAAACAGCCCGATCAACAAGCCAGCTCTAAGCTACAGCTGTCCAACACTCATAAGAAACAAGCTAAGGCATACCATGAAAAGTCACTGCTTTCACATGTTCATCACATTGACAGAAGACATGACTCCAAAGTCTGGACAGTAATGCTGAAAAGAATTCATGAAGTTGAACCCACACAAATAGCAAGGTCTGTTTGATATGCTTTAGAAGTAAGCAAGTCCTTGGCATTTCTGCAATATGACTTATACTGCAAATTCGGAAAAAAAAGGTGGCCAACAGTAAAAAGAGGGACAATCTTGCCCAAGGTAGCACCAAACTCAATTTAAAAGCACGCATCTAATGAGCAAGCATGGCACCATATCACATGGCAAGTCATGCGAGCATAGGAACTGCAACAACATGTGAGAACCATGCAATTGCTGAGCATATTTTAAAAGCTTAAGGAGAACACAACAAGAACCTACTCCATGCCTATCACTCAACAATTTGCAAGGTTTATGTTCTTCAGAATATTGTCAATGAGTGAAAAAATTTCAGTGGATCAATGATCCAGGAACATTTTATGCAAAACAGGCATAGAAAACATATCAGCATTGGCTAATGTTGGTAAGTCTGCAAGGCAACTAACCAATAAATATTTGATGATTCCATTTCACTAATAATCATGCTCTCTGAAGAAAAAAAGTTAACCACTCATCGTGGGAAGCAGATACTGAATGTTTTGACCAGCCCATCTTGATTTTGTTTTTGTAATCTGGATGTCAGAAATATGGTTAATACTTACTAGCCCATAACCCATGCACTAAATGTTTCCACATTCTGCATCACGGCCTCTCCTCCGAAACACCAAACTCCTCATCTGTCTCCTCATTCAATATAGAATATCAAGTTTGATCTATCAGTACTAAAAAATTAAAAATATAGGAAAAGAGACATCAAAAATTACAAATACATCATTAATTAAGAATGTTCTGTTGATCTTCAGAGTGTTGCAAGTCAGAATATTCAGTGATCTTGAGACACTTGTAAGATAACTGAAATTTTTTCATATACACAAACTATATTATTTCAACCTTGATAAAACCTCCTTAAACTCCTTAGAGAGAAAAAAAAATGTAACATTGTATAATAAAGCTAAAATTTCAAACTTTAGCAAAAACACTTAGATACTTTGTACAATCACAAAATTCTTAGCATAACTCCTTAAGTATTAGATGTTTTCAGCCCAAAATTGGTATTGTATCAACTATTTTGACCTCTATTACCGCAGTATCACTCAGATTCATTTCTTTGAATAAAAAGTGCATACCTTTTGCTCATCCAAAAAAGTTATGTCCAAGTTACATGCATGGGTTTGCCATGGATCAAAACTAGATGTATCTAACATGGGATTGTTTGAAATGGAGAGACACAAAGAGAGAGAGAGAGAGAGAGTTAGCAAGAGCTATTTAGTTTTGCCGTCAGATCAACAGTCATAGTATAGATGTGGATTTCAATATCTTCATTAAATTAAAGTACATCAAACAAAAATAAATTGATGAGGAAGAATAACAGTGTGGAGAATTAGTCAGCTGCCCCACCCTTTGTACATATAAAGAAATTAATATCTTAACATAATGTTACTGCCTTAAATATAGACTACATAAATTTTATCCAAATGATCAAAGTTATCGCAGAATGAAGGTTGCCTGTACTTATCCTAGTCAAACAAAAGTTATAAAGTAAACAATTATATGAACCGCTTCCCCCTGCTTTACTTTCAATTTTTTAATTAAAAATTTTGCTTTACTCAATGTTCTCATGCTCCAAAATTCAATTAAGTTAACCATATGCAAATCCTTTGTGGCTCTCCCCTATGTTGAGCGCCAAACCTAAAACACTGTCATTCTCTCAGTTTGAGATCCACCTTCACTGTATTAGTTTGTTACTTGAACCATGAATAGAGGCATAAATAAAGGGATAACAGGGAGAAAAAAGATCAAGTAACGATAAACAGGGAGTAGAAAACCTCACATTACCAACATAGATTGAACGAGAATCCACCTCCTCTTTTTCGACTTGGGTTGCAGCAGCACCAGAAGAATCTTTGTACATGATTCAAATCAACAAAAAGGAAAAGATTACAGTATGCCAAGCAGAATATATCTAGATGAACATCCTATACAAGCATACCAAGAAAATATAAAGACGTCGAAAATGTAGTAGTATTGCAAGTGGTCTGCACTCACAACTGTATGCAGCATATATTAAAAAGCGTGCACTAATCTTAGCATATAATAGAATTTTATTCTTGCTGACATCTCCAGAGTTTAAAATAGACCAAAGATCCTGCAAGACACCTTTCATAAGCAATCCATAAACATCGCCAAGTACATCAGGACAGGTTAAAGCTTAATAGTCAAATTTTCAGATTGCTCATGGAATTTTTTGTTAATCATATATTATAGTTTATCGACACAGTAGTTGTAATTACACTAAAAGCTTCTAAAATGCAACGACCGGTTCTTTAATAAAGATAACAGACATTTATATTTTGGATGATAGGCTCCACCACTGTATTACTGATGGATCCATATAGACTGCTGGAATAGAAGCTTCTATGCAAATATCACTGCTTAGAAGGCAGATCCGATACATGGAGAAACAACAAGGAGAAAGTCCAGTACCTGGTAAAACTATCATAATAAACAGTTGGAAATATCCATATAGCACGGTCACTTCTTCACTTGCTTTAAAGGCATCCATTTCCTTGTCAAGCAAAGCAGTCCTAATTTGCCAATATTTTTAGTCTAATGTATTCACTAAGTGGAGAACTCGAAGGCAAAAAAAAATAATATTGAAAAAAAAAACGCTAACTTGAGGTTCTTTTGCTTCCTCCTTGACTAAGGATGCACACTCTTCCTATCTGTCGCTTTGCTGTAATTTTCATTTCACCATCCACCACAAACCCATGACATCAATTAGTATCATTAAGTTCCACGTCAGTCCTTTTAACCTCCATGCATCATAGTCCATGTGCTGTCCCAATACCCCTACTACATTAAAATTACTCATTCAACAGTGAGAATGCTCTAACAAAAAAAGATAAACCTATACACTACATCTTTATTTTGATATCAAAAAGAAAGGCTGGAAAACTCTCAGCTGAAATGCATTTGTTTTAGCTGGAAGTGGACCAAATCGCATTATCGTGAAGCTTTCAGTTGAAGCTGGCCGATACCAGCCACAGAAGGAAAAATTAGATATAGAGAAATTTTGGGTTATTTATTTCTTTTCATTCCTTATGTTCTACTAAGTAGAGTCATCGGGACTTTTCCTCATTTGTTAGTTGAGAAAGCAGAACTTAACCATGAGGTAATAATTTGGCCTGTAATAAACATTTGTATTAGAACTGAAAACAACATCTTCCAATTTTTGAGAAAGTGAAGCATTCAGATTCTCATACTTAAGAAAAGTAAAATAATTTATACAACTTCTTTATATTAGCAATTAAGTTCATATGAAACAAAACAAAAGGACAGAGTTTAGATTAAAAGAACAAAGAAACAAAGACCTTGGCAGACGCTAAGAAACACACCGATACTATAGAGAAATCGAATGCTACTAAATAGTTCCCCATATGCTGCATAAAGAAAAACCTCGAAAAGAATCCGAATCAAAAAGCAAGCATCCGAACAAACAAAAAAATAGAAATCTTTAGAAGAAGAAAAAAAATGGAGAGAGTACCTTGGACGGCGCCCATCTCCTTCTCGACCTTGGCCTGCATCTCCCTTAGGGCGCCGGTCTCCTCCTCGATCTCCTTCATCCTCTTCTTCATCTCCTCTATGTTCTGCATCGCAACCGCGAGATTGGAAGGAAAAGTACAGCATCACAGAAACCCTAGAAAAGAGGCAAGAAGATCAGGATGAGAAGAGAAGAAGGGGACCTCCTCTTTGGAGGCGGATTCGTCCTCGGCGGTGGCGCCGGAGGCCATTTCCAGGTCGTCGGCCTCCATCTCGCCCTCCTCCTCGGGGATGTCGCCGCCGTAGACCTCGTGCTCGTGGGGGTCCATTGCTGCCTCTCGATGCCGCTGTTACGAGTACCGGCTCTTTCGTTGGGGGGCGGGGGGTGAATTTATAAAGAACGAAAGCAAAACCTAGCCGCGGGGGGGGGGGGGGGGGGGGGGGGGGAGGACAAGGTGACCGAGTTATTTTTTTTTTTTTACATAGCTGTAGGGGTATTTCCGGCATGGATGACAAGTTAATCGCCGTCCATGACAACGAGGGGATGGATGGATCCATCCGGTTGGGGGGGGGGGGGGGATGTCGCGGGAAACGGTGAAAAAATTAGAGTGCTTTTAGATCTGTGCAAAATACGATCCAATGGTTGATATTATGAAGGGAAAAAAATCATTCTTTGCGCAAAAGATACAAGCCGAAGCCATGACGATTCGACGCCGGCATAACATTATGCTTATTAATAATTAATTTTAAAATATTCATCATTACTTCGCTGGTTATAACAAGTGTTATAATAACTGTTATGAAAGAAAAACTTGATCATTATTGATAATATGTACTGTTGAGGCAACTGGATAATACATTTCAATATTCAAATTTACATGCCATGTAAAAATAATTTATTAACAAGTCACCCCTCAAAAATTGTTCTTTATTGAATCAACTGTGACATGGGTAAATAGTGATGTTGTTATTTACGTTGTAACCGTTTTTTTTTTCTTTTATCAATGACATTACATAATAGCTATGTGATATTATTATTTTTTAACTCGAAAAATCACAAGCTCGACATCTTTAGATAAATAATAACTATCAAAATTCATCGTTCCAGGATCGAATCCTATATAGATATTATGCTGATATAATTTCGATACGTCAAGTATAAAGATCAGTTTATCATATTGAATCTCAATTAGATATTGATATAGTATAGTAAATTTTAGATGGAAACTGTATATATCGGTACGGCGAATTATAGATGTTATAACTATTATAAAGGGCAATAATATTTTGATCGGAGATCCTTTAACCACATTATGGGAGCGTCGATGTTGTTAGAATGGAGGGTATAGTTAAAGAACATGATACATTATTATAAGGTCATATTAGAAATAGAATTTATAAATGCGAAAGAAGGATATGGCATGAAAATATTCTTTTAATATAGGAATATAATTAAAAAAATAATACAAAAATTTTAGAATAGCATTTAATCAAAGATGCATTAAACTTGTAATCTTATGATTTGGAGCTGGACTCACACATTGCAACAAGAATCTCTCAGCAATTACTAAAAAAAAATCCTCAAATAATGAAAATTGTTAACATATTGCACTTTATTTCTCACTTCAACATTATGTTAAGCCTGCCGAATATTGCGCCAATCCCTGATTGCTATAAAGGACAGGAAATTGAACGAGGAGCGGGACAATGATTGATCATAGCATTTTTTCTCACATAGACACGGGAATGAGTTAAATTTAAAATTTAATTTAACTGAAATCAGCTAATTTGGAAATCTGAACAAGCTCAAAGTAATTTTAAGGCCAACGACAGATGGATGTTTATAAGGGAGAGTAGAAGAGAGTAAGATGATAAGAGAGAGATGAAAGATACCATCAAGAAGATTGAGGAAGGACAAAGAAGCATCAGGCCTTCGTTACAGCATCAATAAAAAGCATACGAGTAGGTGTTGGCAAAAAGGAGAAAGAAAAGTTTGAAGGTCTTTTTTGCTTTACCATACCTAGCCTGACCCATCGCCACACTTATTGTTATCATGCAGTCTTGTATCATTCCAACAAGAGGATCCTTCACTAGATAATTGTTCATTTGCAAGTTGACAAAGCTCACATAATAAAATTTTGAGCTCAAAAAGCTTAAGCATATTCAAAGGACTGGGCAGTCTCTTCATTCCATACAAGGCAATACCAACACCAATTTCATGGGATCTTAGAGGAGTTATAAACCTTGATTAGTATTTAATATCAGAGTATCCATATCTAGCAAAATGATTTGCTAAAACAATCAATACTATGAGTAGGTTAAACTTCGTCTACTCTTAATTGCTCACTGACAAAAATAAACCATTTACTCATCAACTTCACAATCTTCATCCAAATGTAAATCTAAAGCTAAGTCCATATACATTGTGACCTAATCGACAGTTAGAAGTTTCAACTATATAGTAGTATATAATCCGATCGGAGAGAAGGAATATTCCCTTCAACCCACTCAACTCGAATCTCTCAAAAGATAACTAGAAGAAGATAGAAGAATTTCAAAAATAGGATTTAAGTTCCCTTTTTTTTTCATTAATGATTAAAAAAAATAAGGTACTGTTGAATCCCAATATGCTTAGTCAAATGGGTGCCAAGAAATAGCCGCTGTTATCAATCTCTTCAGTATCTGCATCTGCTTCAGCAACGCCAGCATCCCCCAACCCTGAAGCAAAGAGATCACCTGCCTTAGGAACATTCCGCTGGTTTCTTTGCTTCTAGTATGATGCGCATTATTTCCTCGACACTCTGACTGGGCTGATCTTGCTCTCTGACTATGTAATTTGTGCTCTCAACCTCTATAATCTCTTTAGGTAAGTTCTTCTGAAACCAAGGATGCTTTTTTATTTCTGGGATTGTGATCCTCTGTAAGGCAATTCGAAGACTGTTAGTATTGTTTTCTTTGCAAAATCAAGAGAGGAGTTGAGTGAGGAGAAGAAGGATACCTTCGATGGATCGGCAACAAAAATTCGAGAGAGAAGTTGCCTGCACTCCTGGGACACTCGCACATAGTCCGGAATGGAGTATTGAACAGTTGATATTTGCTGCTGGGCATATGATGTTATTTCTACATGGTTTTACATAGTAAACAAAAGGCTCCTCATAAGAGTAAAAAGAACTCACACTAATTGTCTTCCTGAAGTTTCTAGGATCCTCAGGATCCTCAAAGGGGTAAGAACCAACCAACATCACATACAGTGTGACACCGCAGGACCAAACATCTGAAATCTGAATATCAGGGATTTCATATCACCTAGCTGTTAATAAATAGGAAGCAACATCTGAAAGACTCGTTATAGTGCTTGACTTTAAAGCCAGAAACGGAAACACTAAAGATGTGTAATGAAAAAAATTGAAGGAAGTTGGCACTTTGATCTTTTGTCATCCAACAAAGCATATGGGAATGGAGTGGAAGTGGGAGCAGCTTCACAATAACAAAAAGAGATCATGGGATAGCTTCCAGGGCTTGAACCAAGAACTCTTAGGAACAATAATAGATGCAGATAAGTGCATACCCATGCATGAAAAATCAAATATTCGCATGGCCTTGGTCGACTGGACCACGATCACAGACATGCCCACCTACATATGTGCAGGATAGGATGCCGATGCATACCAACATGGTCCCTAGTGCTAAATAATATGAGACACTTAGATCGAATATTTTGATTACAGTAAGCATGATGGCTTCAACATAAAGCTATCAAAATCATCCTGACATGCTTAAATTTGCACTAAGTCAATAGAAACACAAACTAGGACCCTAACAGGTAATAAGCTATCATAAATTTAAGAAATCCAAGTAGAACCCAAATAAGTAATGGAAAGGAACATATTAATTGTGTTACAAGAACAGGGTGAACCCCGCAGGCAGGTTATCAATACTTCATAGGGTATCTAAAGATGATAAAAACCTAAAATTCCAGCTAAACAGATGTCCAAAATTATGACATGCATTACAAAAATACGCTGCTGCCTTGAAGCTTGGGACCTCTGGATTACACCTAATCATGGGACGGGCTTGGGCACAGAAAATGTCAAATCTTAAATAGGCCCAGCCCAAAGCCCGACTGAAAATGAATATAGTTTAGGCCTGAGGCTCAACCCATGATCAGCTCTACTCTAGACCCATGAGCAGATCTTTGTTAAAGACACATTATAAAAAATTGTCTAGTGACCACCAGTTGAAGTTCTGAAAACAATTGCTACACTAATATCCACATTTAACAGGCAAGTGGGGAAAGAGTTACCTTGCCATCATATTCCTTTCGTGATAGAACCTCTGGTGCTATGTATCCTGGAGTACCTACTGTTGATTTGGGTTTCGAATGCCACAAAGTAGACTGCATTCCAAAGAGAACAAGCATCCCCATAATATAACAAGCACCAAATATAGCACAAACTACAGAAAGAAAAGCACATCAATACCTTTGAGTAACCGAAGTCACAAATTTTAAGACATGGTTTTGGACTCCCATCCAAGAGTGTATTCTCAAGTTTAAGATCACGGTGACAGATTTCCTAAAACAATAACAAAAATAACGCTGAGATGGCTTCTTTTTTTCTCAGATAATTCAGATCAAACATATGTGTAATATACCATGGCGTGACAGTAACTAACACCAGATATCAGCTGCTGAAAGAAAAATCTCGCCTGTTGAAGATGCAATTCACACCAAACATAACAAACAAATATGTAAGCAAATGGATAATAAGTTAATATAACCAGAAAAGCACTGATTAGGGATGCTCATGCAGTGAGATAAAGTTACAAGGAATTAAACAACCTCATCTTCACTAAATCGGCCAGCACTAAGTATCTGCTCAAAGAGCTCTCCCCCAGCAGCATATTCCATGACAATAGCTAGGTGTGTTGGTGTTAGCACTACCTGCAAATAATCATCCGTCCTCATGAATACAAAGCTCTTTTTTATAAATACCACTCTTCTCCCCAATCACATGTAACTCAAGTATCATAAGAGAAACATGAGTGTAAGAAGAATAGACCAGGTTGTTGTGCTTTTGTGCGCCGCAATGTATAACTCTTTTTTACACATCTGTGTATCCTTTGAGGATCCAAACTTACATGGCTCAAATCTGTACAAATGCAATGATTATAAAGAGGACAAGGCTGCTTCACGAACAAAGCCAAGCTTCTGGATAAGCTAAAGAGGCTACTGTACACAATATCGGAGGTTCAAGAAAACCCCAAACATTTCCATCTTTTGTGCTTAGTGCTATCAGAAAGGCATAAATTTTAAGTGACGATCAACCTCAAAATGGATAGAAATTTGACAAAAAAAAAAAAAAAGGAAGTTCCCTTTCACGAGCAAATATGAGTCATTATAGCATGGTAAATCAGCAACTCTATGAGAAGTGAGAACTTGGAACCGATCATGTGACCTAAGAGGTCACCTCAACAAACCACATTATAGCGTCTCATGAAAATTAAACAGAACGAACAACTCAATTTAACTACGCCTTAATCCCAAACTAGCTGGGGTTGGATACACGAATTCTTTTCCTCCATTCCGCTTGGTTTAGGGCCATACCTTTTCAGTTGAAGATCCATCACCCACTTCATACTTATGATAAACAAAAACATGCAAAATGTTAAATAGCATTGCTTAAAATACTTCAGTATGCAGGAAATTCACTTGGTAGAGAAACCAAGTTAAACTGCTCTCTTATAAGGTGATCAAGAATTTGTCTTCACTTTGAAGCATATGAATATTTCGCAGTTCCAACCACAAGATACAACTTTTGTTAGGTGGCTAATACTTGCACATAGAAAAGGGAAAAAAAGGAAAAACAGAAGCATGCCCGCTATTATGAGGATACAGGGGACATCAGAAGCTTATTTTATTAAATATGAAACTAGAGATATCTGCTGACCCTGTCAGACACCAAGAAATCACATTTTGTTTGTGGGATCTTAACTGTGAAGGATGGTTCAATTCTCCAGATATCTTTCTGAACATAGTTTGGGAGTAGTATTTCTTTGCTTTTCCTATTTCATTCTTTAGTAAACTCTTAAGCCCTACATACTGCAAAACTCTATTTGCAATAGAAATGCTACACATATGAAATTATCTCTTACTTCAATCAATCTTCCTGCATAGTCTTTAACATACAAGAATATATAAGAAATACTTAGATTGTTAACCCATGAATTTTATGTTATGAGCATCGCATATCTAGTTAATCAGAAATAGAGAAAGCATTGCTGCATATTCAAATGTAATGACATTGTACATACAGTCATCCTCTTTGGCATGAGCTACTGCTCAATATCAACAGACCAACTGTAGAGCTAGCAAATGACAAGTGAGTTTGGTTTTTACCTCCTTAAAGCGAATGATGTTAGGATGCCTCAAAGACCTGTGATTGATGATTTCCCGCTGCACATTCTCATCAATCTGAACCAGAATACGACAAATAGAGATTTAAACAACAATATCTCACATAAAAACCGGCATGATGACATTAATAATGGAAAGGCCCTTGATTAATCTTAAAAGAGTATAATGAGCAACCAATTAAACATAAGGAATACAAATCCAAATTGTCAGTTCTTATCTATGAGTAACCCTGCTATAGACTATCAGAATGAAGCAAAACATAATCCAAGTCTTATAAACTAATAAAGTGATAACGGCACTGATACAGACATTCTAATTCAAGAAAATTCTATAACAAAACTTAATCCATAAAACTCAGTTATAGCAATGTAACCTCCTAATAATATCAAATTCTAGCCAAAAACATTCTTCCACTACCCTGATAAGAGCGCCACAAAAAAACAAGAGAGTGACAACGGAAAAAAAAAACGAAATCTTTCCTTTCCTCAGGACTTCATATCAAACGATTCAATTCAAAAGCCAAACCCATAAAAAATCTTCAACAAAACGAATTCAAAAGACAAACCAAAACAAAACCCGTGGACCAAAACACCGCAATTTAATCAAAGAACTCGCATCGGCAAACCTGGAAACGATAACCATCAAGAACAACAAACAGAAAACAAAATATAACCATAAAGATGCGATCTTTTATGCATACCTTCTTCCCCCTCTCGATGTACTTCACGGCGACGAGCTCCTTGGTCTTCTTGTCCCTCGCCAGCCTCGCCACCGCAAAATTACCCGCCCCCAGCTCCTTCAACGGCTCGTACCTCTCCTCCATCTCACTCCCAGCCGCCCCAAATTCAAACCCCGGCACCAAAACGAATCCAAAGGCGCGGGAAAGGAAAGAAGACTAACGGCAGGGGACACCTTTTGCTGTAAGAGAGACCGACCGTCGCTAATATCTCGATTTTTAGCAAATCTATCGCCCTCTTCGTGGCTTTCTACGTCGGAGAGGGAGGTCGGGATTCGGGAAATCGGATTTGACGGCACGTTAGCGGAGACAAGGGCGACAGGGGATCCCCACGGCGCTGCGCCAAGGTTCGGTGTAGGGGCACGCGTTGACGGATGTTTTGAAATTTATGGGTCGCCATCACACCGTAAACTTTCTTTCTTTGGACGGAATGCCTTGGTTGGGGATTGGGGTCAGGTCTTTGGTGTGCACGACCGCCTGATCACGCACCGGAATTGCTTTGAGATGTCTGATCTTTCATGATCGTGCGTGATCATGGATGATCAAGCATAATCATGCATCTTAAAGCATAATCAAATGATCTCACGTGAGAAAGACCATCTTGATTTTTCATTTTTAGAAAATTACTCATACATCAGTTATGTCCTAGTACTTATGCAGAACAAAAAAAATTTTATAATACCTCCTTGCTAGCTTTTGAGTAAGGTGCTACTTATTACAAGCAAAATATAGAGCACTTGTTTATATCACATCTAATCGATAATTGTGATCATTAAAATTCCAATATACTAATAGTATGAGTCGAAACACCAAACAATAAGAATACACGCAAATGCACTAAGGATATAGGCCAAGAAATTAATGTATAAACTAAAAGGGGTATGGGCTACCATCCTAAGACAAGACTATTAATGGAATATAGTCTAAGAATGGTGGTCCACGACTAATGATGTAAGAGAGATAGGAACATTATCCCAAAAGTAAGATGCATGGTGGCTCCTGGCAAATCAATTACTATATAAGGCATATGAAGTCGGATGGCCGGTAGGAGTAGATCAAGGTGGTCGAATCAGTTTCTAAGATATTTTCAAAGTGCAAGAGTAGGCTGGAGTAAAAAGAGACAATTAACGTAAGATGTCTGAATAGGCTAAGGCTAGAAAGATATAATTATCGACCTAGTAGTTAGTGCAGAGCAATTGTGCCAATAAATATAAGTAGTAGGAGGACAATTGGCCTCAATTATCGAAACCACTAGGAGTGGAAACCGGATGTGAGAACAACTATCAGAGTGGTCGGTTATTATCTTTTAATATAAATAAGTAAAATTTGTACTTTATAAAGGACCAGATAGTTCAAATCAATGCATCTTATTTTTTTTTTGTTTATTTTATCTGTAGTTTTTCGAGGAGTAGTATTAACTTAGATCTCCACTACCATGGCCCATGTTACACTCATATTCCTATCCAAATTTATCTTCTTTGAATAGTGGTGTAATGGTGGCGAAAATCTTTGAAAATTAATGCATATGGATAATTGTATCCTCTCTTCGATTATCATCTTTCTAGCTGCTCCAACGTCAGCGGCACCCTGTACGTCTATCTATTATAGCTATCTAACTTGTCACACTTTTCATCCATCAACAAGTCCTTCAGCACACCAAGTTAGGATAAGAAAAGGCCAAATAGGTATCCATTTTCTTACTACCTATGATGTCAGAGACGAGGCAACACTATCTATCATATATGACAGTAATAAACTGTGGCACATAATAGCAAGGACAAATGTCCAAAATGAGTAGTAGCACCTATTTTACCCATTAAAGGCAGTTACTTATAAATATGATATGGTAACTATGAAGAAGGATCATTTTGTTGATTAAAAAAACCAGTTTGTTTTATTTTATCTTTGTTTTTATCTTTATATTTAAATTACTTGCTTTTAATTCTCTAGTTAGACTCTATTTCATCTATAGGAGTAGCAGTAGAGTAATTTGATCGTAACTCAAGTTTTACCTTATCTTTCTTTTTTTCGAATGGATGGTATAATAGTAGCAAAAGTTCTTAAAAATTGATGTATCTAAACTCATGCTACTCGCATCATCATCCTTCGATTCTCCTACTTTCAGCTAATCTAACACTAATGACATATCTACACATCTATCCTAGCCATGAGATTTGTCACCTTTTTTATCAATCAATAAGCTTTCTTGCATGCTTGTCCTCTCCTTACTGTCAAAGATAGAGCTAGTGCCCATAGCAGGCAAAGCCTTTGCAGCGTAAGCTTTAAAAAATTCTTGAGTTGCAGGCCATTCGAGCTGATTACCTCAACTAGATACATGTTGATTTTGTATCAAATATGTTCTCTCTCTAGAAATAACGCACTCCTTGTAGCCTCACTTTAAAACATTACATTGGGTGGCCAGTGATTTTATTAGATAGAAATCATCATCTTGCCATCATTACATTTTATTTTCTATAACAGCGAATCACCGTCCTGACTTCCTCCGACAACTAAAATGTATTATATCCATCGCTGTCCGACATGAAAGTCAATGACATTAAGTAAGATTTAGATCTGCATCAAAGATTTTTTTTCCTTTTTTACACCTTTCCTCTTTAAAAATATGATGCATCGTACTGTAGCAGTAGCATGTCGCGTGTAAGTGTGGTAGAGAACGGCCCCCGTTGACGCGACGGGGATTAGAAACGCTGCATGGCGCCAAAAAGAGTACGTTGGGGCGAAGAATTCTGTTCCCGGGGGCGGGCCGAACCCCCGCCCACCGCCACGTGGCGGCCGCTCACCGGTAGGTATCCGCGTTGCGCTGCTCGCCGACACCGCCGCCCTTCTCTATTCCCGGTCCCCCGCGATCCCATCGCCGATCTCCGGATCCCTGCTCCGTCGGCCTCCGCCCTCAAAAATCTCACCCCAAATCCGAACCATTCGATCGCTGTTTTCCTTATCGCCGTGTCGTCCCTCTATATATACCTAGGGGTGGCAAAATATGACCCGACCCGCCAACCCGACCCGCGTTCGACCCGCCATAAACAGGTTTGGGTTTGGTCTAAACGGGTTCGGATCGGATACGGATTTTAAATGTCTGACCCGTTTATTAATTGGGTCAGATACGGGTTTTAAATGTCTGACCCGTATCCGACCCGTTTAACCCGTTTTATTTGCATCAGCTATTCAGCCCAACGGCCCAACTTCCCGCGTCGGCCCAATTTCAGGCTTTTCAGCGCGACCCGTTTAAGGTTTAACCCGTCCACCGCCCGTGACTTGAGAGTTGAGACTTCTCGACTTCGTAATTCCGTGAATCGTGAGTTCGTGGCCTTAGGGATTTAGGGTTTGTGCTGCCGTCCGCCGTCGCCTCCAAACAGCATTGAAACATGTCGTACTCTGTGTTTCTTTTTAACAGGATGATAGCAGAGAAGCAATTGCAATCACTTAGAAGTATCTACTGACATTGAAACAGGATGATAGCAGAGAAGCATTGAAACATGTCGTTTTGTTTTTCTTTTGGAAATGAGGAACACGGGGCACCCACATTGATATTGATTTGACTCGTGGGTAGCTTGTGTATGTTCCAGTGCTTCTGACATTGGGTGGCTCTGTGGCTTTTGCCTTACTCTGTGGCATTTGTTTAACTTATTTTCTTTCCATTTCCCTTCCAAACAGCATTGAAACATGTCGTACTCTGTGGCATTTTTTTTTACTCTGTGGCTTTTGCTTATGTTATCCAATTATAAATGCTTGTGATTGACCCAGACTGGCCTGTATGTTCGCACATTAAGTTTTAACCTGTATCATTCCTGTCATACCGACAATTTCTTATTGTATGTGCACTTCTGGTGAATTTTTTTATATGCTGAAAACAATTGGGAACTGTTAGATGTTAATGACTGGGTGTTTGCAAGAGAGATAGGTGGATGGCTTATCAAATGCATTTTCCTGCTGACTAATTTAGCTGTGAGAGATCCTGACTAGAAAGGATTGCATTTGTTTCCTGGTTGCATGATAGCAAGATTACAGGAAAGAAATGGGAACAAGGAAAACAATAACCTGGGTGACAAAGGTAATTCTTTATATTCCTATCCTTTTCCATTATTCATTTTCTTATGTTTATATACTTTGCAAGTTCACTAACACAAAGTCACTGGGAGATCAGTGGACACTTTGTCTCTATAGCATTTAAGACGTTATTTAGTAATTGCATAAGTAAAGGAAGTGAGAAAATTTCTCCAGGTGTTTTCATCCGAATTCAGGATGAAGGTTTAATTAAAGGTTGATGATACCAATGAATACTTGGATTCACGCGGTGTATCAGAGATTCTATATCAGAGGATTTGACCATGGATAGGAAAACATGACATAATAGGATGTAAGCAACCCCAAATTTATGGCTTAATACTTTACATGTGTACCCCCTACACTGGGTTTAGTTCTAATATGCTTGTTTTGCTAAATGGCAGCACCAAGCTTTTTTAATTTGGGAATTTGCTTTATCCTTCATTTGCAGGCTCAAGATTTCAGGCAGCAAGGAACAAAGATGAGAAGGAAGAGAGGTTACTGATACAGTAAATTTTGTTGTTGGGTGGAATTTTTAGTGATTGGCATATGTGATATGCGGCCTGCACTTGTTTAAAAGGATGTTAAATTGGGATATATCACACATGCTGGTGTTAAAACTCTCACTGTGTATGATGCAGTTGTCATTGGATTTTTCAACTTGCCTTGCATGGTGAACTCAGCTTATTAGTCTTTTTTCCCTGCTAACTTTGCAGATAGAGCCAGAATCACAAACTCAGCTTTTGGATGCCACTATGAATATGGAAGGAGTTCTATTAGCAGGAGTCCCTGGAGCAGGTGGTTATGATGCAGTTTTTGCTATTATATTGGGAGAAGCCAACAATGCTGTAATCAAATCTTGGAGCTCAGTCGGTGTTTTGCCCCTGCTTGTTAGAGAAGATCCTAAAGGTGTGTCACTGGAAAATGGTGACCCAAGAGCCAAAGAAGTGTCATCTGCCATTTCTTCAATTCAAATAAATTAGGTTCGAGACTGTACTGTTAATTGAGATTCACAGGCGATTCTCTCTTAATTTCTTTTGGCAGCGATTACCAAAAATGATTCAGATGGAGAATGTATTGTTATACAATGTACACCTTGGCAGAATGAAAACCAGCTCATAAGAGCATTGAATATGCTCTACTGTGTTCCAGTTCTTTGACTAGAGATTTATGTGTTGCCAAGCTTAAACTGCCTTCACATTTTCAATTAGACAAACAGGTCGGGTCAGTTATTTTCAGCTTTAGTGATCGCTGAGCAACCATTTTTTTTAACTTATTTTCTTAATTACTGATAGCTTTAGACAAACAGGTTAAACAGGTCGGGTCGGGTTGGATAAACAGGTTAAACAGGTCGGGTCAGCATGGGTTAAACTAAACAGGTTAAACGGGTCGGGTCGGGTTGGGCAAACAGGTGACCTGTTTATTAAACAGGTTAAACGGGTCGGGTCGGGTTACCTGTTTATTAAACAGGTCAGGTTCAGGTTGCAATTTCTGACCTGTTTAATAAACAGGTCAGGTTCAGGTTTATGATTTTCTGACCCGACCTATATATGACCCGACCCGTTTATGTCCAACCCGACCCGATTGCCACCCCTAGGTTAGACTAAACAGGTTAAACGGGTCGGGTCGGGTTGGGCAAACAGGTGACCTGTTTATTAAACAGGTTAAACGGGTCGGGTCGGGTTACCTGTTTATTAAACAGGTCAGGTTCAGGTTGCAATTTCTGACCTGTTTAATAAACAGGTCAGGTTCAGGTTTATGATTTTCTGACCCGACCTATATATGACCCGACCCGTTTATGTCCAACCCGACCCGATTGCCACCCCTATATATACCCCTCCATCTCCGCGGCATTCTCTCGGCGAGTTCCTGGCGGAATTCCGTCCTGTACGTCCTCCGTTCTCCCTTTTTTTTTTTTTTTTTGGTAAAAAATAGGAGGGGAGGGGGAGGGACCAGCCCACCCACGTAGCAGCCCCATTACTGGGCCCCCCTTCCACTAGGGAATGTTCGATACAGGTCGCAGGTTTCGCGTGCCTTCCCCGACCCGTGGGCTCACCCCACTGGGTTCACCGCCTCACGTGTGGGTACGTCACCCCAGCGCCACCTTGGTACAAGTGGAAGGAAAGCATAACCGCCAACAAGCCAGCCGAGCGTGGGGCATCCGGTCCCCTAATTTAATCGACGCCCGCGCGTTTCGAACCCGGGCAACTTGGGCGGAATTATCGCCCCCTTACCACCAGGCTACTACCTTGGTGGCTGCTCTCCTCCGTTCTCCCTCCCCATGTCCTTTAGGGTTAGGGTTAGGTTATCTTTTTCGTTTTCTAATTCATTTGGAATCAGTTTTCCTTTGATTCTGATCATCTCTAGTTGAAGTTTTCTTTTTTTTCTTTAAGAAATTCCTCTTTTTTTGAATTATTTCAAGTAAGTGATTTTTTCCTTTTTCTTCTGCCTATATTATATTTTAATGTTAGGGTCTTAGCAAAGAGCTTCGATGTTGTTCCTTCGTTCTTTTAGTGTTCTTATTCTGTTTGGCTATTTGATGGTTTTTATTTAGTTCGCCAACTTTCCCTTTTTCTTCTGTTTTTAAAGTAGAAAAAAAATTGTTGAATTGAGAAGGGGGGTTTGCATAAAATTAGCATTCTTGTGTGTTGTAGATGAATTTGTTGGAATATGCAGATGGTTGTGGATGGTTCGGGTACGCATGTTCAATTCATGAATTCACAACAAGGTTATTCTTCAGATGTAGGTTCCTTAGGATTCAACAGTGGGTCAGTCTAATCAAATAATGATTTTATCGTTTAAGGTTATATCAAGATTGTGAGTTTAAGGTGATATTAAGATTGGCATAGCTTCTGAGATTTTCTTTGTCCAAGTGAATTGTTTCGCTGAGGAGATCCAAAGAAATCTCATCTGAAGTATCTGACAGTCAGCTACATGGTTAACATTTCTTCATTTTGCCTTTTTCTATGAGTGTCAAATTATAATGCTTAAAAGGAGGAAAGTTTGAACTTTAGAAGGTATAGAAATTCTAGCCCTCTTGGCAAGATATCAGAAAAATTAGAATGTTTTATTATCAAATGATAGCATAACTATTTGCTTAATATAAGTACAAAACCTATTATTACAGGTCATCGCTAGCTAGATAGCTAGGATTATAAAACCTTTTTGCCCCTAGATCTCAAAGTAAGTCATTTTTTTAAGTTGGTAAAGGAAAGGATTCTTATTTTGATCATGTTTTGGGCCTAGGCTTTCCTTGCCTAAATTTCGTCTCTCCAAGAACTTCACTAACTTTTATGTCAGTACATTCCAAAGGTTTTAAATCGCATGGGGGCATCCTGGTTTCTCCTTTCTTTTTCTTCTTTCTTCCTTTTGTTCTTTTTCTTCTTCTTTCTTTCCTTATTTCCTTTTTTCTTCCTTTCTTTTTCTTCTCCCTTCTTTCCTTTCTTTCTTTCCATTTTCTTCTTCTTTACTTCCTTTCTTTCCCCTTTTCTTCTTCGTTCCTTTCTTTCATTCTTTTTTCCTTGGATGGGTGGGTTTCAGAGTTCTGCCTCTGCCTAGCCCTGTTTCTCACAGGAACAGGATGGGGCGGTTGGGATGCCCCTGGTCCTGCTGGATTTAAAACATTTGGACACATTCCATCAATCGGAATCTATATGATATTTGATACTGGTTTCAAGTTTTGCTTTACTTCTTGATTTTTCGCTGCTATAAAGGATGTTTGATTAGCTTTTAGGACTCTCTAAATTCTAATACCCTGTATCAGATAAAAATGTGACTCGTAAATGTTTTACTTATTAGGCTTCTTGGCCGAGGTGTGTACCTTGTGGCTACTTAATTTGAACTCTTCAATGACTATATGATCTCTACTGCTTTTGGTCAAATTATACCAAATAAGCTAGTAGCTCAATTCTCCCACTTCCTCTGAATTGAATGGTCCATTATTTCTCTAACTATCCATGTACCAATCATGCTACATTGAAATGAAACTTGAAAGAAATTTTAGTTCTTTCTGATGAATCTGTCCTCCCAAGTGCATGCCACACTTACAAATCTTTTTTTCTTCAACTTTATTCAATTAATAAGAATTTATATTTTCTCCTTTTTTATCTTCTGAGATAACTAGCTACAGGATGTAACAGTTAGCAATCAATCATAGGATACATCAGTGTACATGGAGTGTATTATTCTATAAGCTGGTGAATATTGTCCTCTTTATCCTTGTGTTAGAAGGAAAAAGAAATCTAAAGGTGGGCCACATATTGTCCTCACCTTGATTCTGTTTATTTTGGAAGTTTAGTTTTTCTGTTACTAAGTTCCATTGTATCTTCTAGTCACTGTCAGTGAAGTAGAGGTACTCTTTGAGCTGTTCAAGAGCATCAACAGTTCTGTAATTGATGATGAGATTATAAATAAGGGAATATACCATTATACACAACATATGTGCAATATACACAATTTGCTTCTTCCTGCTGCCTTTTTTTTTTGTTCCTTTGGAAAAGTATGGATAGCTTGCAAGTTTTGGGTAAATCATCATGAACTTCTCAGCATAGTATACTAAGAATCCGCAACTTCTAATTTTATGTATGTATGTATTTGTGTGCGTAACTTTTCTTCTCTTTCCTTCTAATAAATCAGACTGCATCATGTACATCCAGCCAATCTATATATCATGTATCATATTATAATTGATAAATATCTGATGATTTGAAGGCTAGAATTGAAGTTTACAAGTGCATATTTACTTAGACTTCATTAAGTTGATAAACAATTTTTGATACTTATAATCTTTACTAAAAATAATATGCAGTACACATCCATGATGTTTATGGTGCATTTGATTTGTAGTGCATTTGCCTTATAAATCTCATATTTGTGCTTCAAATCTGCATGATGTTTTTTTTTCTGCTGTTGTTGTTAATTTAAACTTTTCAATCCATAGAACTTCCAGGTCACAAACTGCTTTCTTTTTTTCTTTTCTATTTGATGATGCATAACACATGCAGACAAATGATTATACATGCATCTCATTTTAAACAATTCTAACAAATGCCAATATGTCTGTAACATCGGATTTTATAGGCAGCTTGCAGTTGATAGAAGATCATGGATCCTAATAGCCAATATGAAGCACACTTACATAGAAGAACACCATTCATAACAGCAAGATTAGTTACAAGAAAAAGCATGCTTCTCCAATGAGAACCGACTTAAATGGTATAAATGTAGATTGATGGTCTGTCGAATTTGTATAGAACAAAACAGAAACAGAATTATCTAACAACTATCTAGAAGATAAAATTATAAAGCAACACTACTACAGAATAGTTAGTTTGTCTATACTTCATCTTGTTTGATGTTCTATCTCATGCACCAGCAAAATTGTGCAATTAAACGTCAAAGAAAAAACATCCCACGTCATCAATTTGAGAACCTTTATTGCACAAATTTAAAGACAAACAGAGAAAAAAATGGACTGGTAATAACTACCACATTCAACAGCTCCATTTGATGCAAGTCTGATGAGCATTTCAGATATACATGAGAGGGTAAACAAAGCTAATATTGTGAACCCAGAGGCTTCAACATCAACATCTTATTTCCCCCAAAATCATTCCGATGTAGGTTGACTTGTATAGCACAATATGAACAAGGAGTGTCACGAATTTGTCGCAAGATATCACCCAAAGAAAATAGGGTTTGAACATTTAATTGGTGAAGTTGTCATGGTTGGAGACTGGATAGAGCAGGAGAACATCATTTGGAAATCAATATGGGAACAAAAAAGCCTTAACATCTTTGAAAGGTAATGTCTAAACAAGGAATTGCAGGTTATGCGGACCCAGCTATCATTTGAGGTTTGGCAGAAGATAGGGAATAAAAAGACAAACATATTTCACAAAAACTAATGAAGCTTATTATAAGTATCCCAACTGAGATCAAGCATTAACAACACCCGCATAACTTTCAACTGATGGTTCTTACCTCACAAATAACGAAGGAATTAAAGAGAAACTTTTGCACTATCTTGCTTGAAGAAGTGTTGCCAAAAATTTTTCAAAAGCACATCCACTATAACCAAAACATTCACCAGAAGATCAGAACATCAATTTGCTTGAAAATAAGAAATTACAGACTTCCAGAATCATGTCAAAGTTGTGCAGAAGATCATTTCTAGAACTATTAACTGACAAGCCTTTTACTAGTTACTTTGTTGTTCCGAGAATCCTTCACCACTCTCTATCTATACTTGAAAGAAAGAGCTGAGTCTTCGCCTGTCACTTTGATCTTAATTACTTCAAAAAAAATATTAGTTTTCTTCCATATTCTGAATAAAGGCTAACTTCTCCAGAAATCTAGAGAAATTAAACCACTCCAGCGACCCAAATGAAGTTATTCAACCTCCACTTGCTAAATAGTTTTATTTGATTTAAAGACTTTAAGTGATTATGCACTCATTGACCGGTAAATCTATGCAGGCTAAATTAAAATGAATCCCTTATCCGGCACCTCTTTGGGATTTATCACAAACCAGAAGAACATAAAACACAATATATGAATAATACTTGCATACATAAGCACCTTCATAATATCAAGCCTTAGAGTAAATCCCAGAATACATGAAGACATAGTAAAATATAAGCTAAACTGTCTCAGCCTAGATTCTAACTTCATCATCTGACTACTGTTTAGATAACACTTAGGTAGCCAAAACTGAATGCTCAAATATTAGTTATTCAACCATCTGCCATCATGTCAAGAATCCTTCCAAATGGAAAACAAGAGGTAGATGTCACATCAGTTGTTGGCCTATCATTGCTCAAAAAACTACGAGCTGCCTTCTAAGCTGGCAAATATTTAAAGCTCCCATCCTTTTTTTTTTTTTTGATGAGTCAAGCCATTACATCTGAAAGAATATTTGAACCGGCCCTCCCTAAACAATTGCTTAATATAATAGGATCAAGATTAGTATAAGACAAAAAATTGTTTTTGTATGTATAAGATAAATTGTCCTCTAAGCATCTAGTCGATGATCTCTTAAACAAGCTCTGGTACAAACCTTTCTAATTAATTTTGTCATATAAAGAGGTGGTTTACCTTAAACATTATCGAACAATTATTCCTTCCTCGAAATAAAGTTGATTATGTAGATTAATATTCAAACAGTGTCATATATTAATGTCAAGATCTCTGCTTAAATTTGTCATATAAAGAGGTGATCTACTGAGGTGATCTCCCTTAAACATTATTGAATCATTATTCCTGCCTCGAAATGAAAACAGTTATGTAGATTAATATTCAAATAGAATTATATATGAATGTCACGAAAGGAATACAATTTTCATAGTAGTAGGTGGTAAATGAAAAATGATATTAAGGAGGTTTAATGGATTATGATACCTGAAAATTCTCATGGGCAATTACGTAATCATCATGGCTTACAAATTCCAAACCGGTTCCCCTATGATGAGGATATTTTTGATAAAAATAGATGGTAGAATTGTTATTGGAAATTAAACCCAATGGCATCATCGTCGGATGTAGACTCTGAATTGAATCCGTTGCCATCAATTTTACCTCGAGTTAATTTCAAGGAACAATTCCTACCTCCTTTATGCTTTGGTCTACATATCAACACAAATATAAAATCATCCAAAAGATGTGGGTTCCATCCTAACTTCCTAAAGCAGTACATTAGACTATGAGCTCATAAATGATCCTTCTTGAAATAAAAAATTATAATTTATGTTATTCTTAATCCTATTTTTTTTTTTAAAATATTGTTCTTGTGTTTGCAGAATATATTGAATCCAAACTTTTATCACTGCTAAAACACTATAAACACCATGCTATTGTGAGGATGCCGAGTGGCTAAATTGGTAGAATAACTTATATTAATCAATGGGTAAAGGCCACCCTTCCATTTGCCATAAATCTGAAAAGGACCAAAGAAGAAAAAAATATTGTTATCACTCAACAATATAAAAATAGCAAGTATTTTTTACCCTCCATTTTTCTGAAAAAGAAACTTGGCCATCTAACTCTTTCTAGTCTCTGACCCTTCAATAAATTTTCTGACAACAAATTAAAAATTGAAAAGGGAATTTGGAAGGGCAGGAGAAGGCATCTTGGAATTATTTACCAAAATCTCCGGGACATTTCTTGGCTCCCCAACGTGCCCTTCTCCCGCATAAAAAACAGCAACCCTTTCGCCCCCATCCCCTTCCTCTCCTCTCTTTCGCCCCTCCATCCCCTCCCTCGTCAAACAAGACAATATCATCAATACGCATACAGAGACATCATCAAATACTAAGAGGCAGCGAGATAGTGTAAATAAAAGAAAAGAAGGGATATTGGGGGGTGCGTGTGTTTGGATTTGTGTTGCGAGAGAGAGGAAAAAGAGAGGCTCTGTGATGAATAAGGGGAAGAAGCCGCCGCAGAAGCAGCAGCGACCGTCGCCGTCTCATTAAATGCATCACAAGACATCAGAGGCTCAGATCGGCAAGGAAAGCTTCGGTCTCTCCTCCGATTTCAGCCGCTCCCCCAACCCTCTCCTCCCCCTCTATCACCACCCCCACCACCCTCCTTCTTCTTTTCTCCAAATCCACATCCCTAATAATTCTAACCCTAACCCTAATTCCGATCCCCACCATGCCCCCCACCTCCTCCCCTCCGCCCCCCACAAGCGCCCCGTCATGAACGCCTCCCCCGCCGCCACCCGCCACCACCGCCGACCTTCTCCCTCCCCCGCCCCCGGCCGCCACAACCACCACGCCCGCCTACTCCCCCACTTCTCCGCGGCCGCCACGCGCTCCGCCCTTCGCCACCTCCTCCGCCGGCTCCACCTCCGCCTCCGCCTTCTCCTCCTTCTCTCCCTCCCCTTCCTCTACCTCCTCCTCTCCCCCTCCTCCGGCACTGCCGCCGGCCGGTCCCTCCTCCTTGACTTCCTCTCTGCCCTCGCCTTCTCCTCCGTCCTCCTCCTCCTCCTCGCCCTCTCCCTCAACGCCTTCCCCCTCCCTTCCCTCCGCCTCCTCCTCTCCCGTTCCTCCGCCTTCCTTCTCCCCCGCCACCACCTCCCCCGCCGCCAGTCCCCCTCCCCCGTCCTCTGGTCCATCGGCTCCTCCGACGACAAGCCCAAGGCCGACCGCCGCCCGGCCTCGGGCCTTGGGGTCCAGGTCTACAGCAACGGGGACGTCTACGAGGGAGAGTTCCACCAGGGCAAGTGCTCGGGAAGCGGGGTATACTACTACTACATGAGCGGGAGGTATGAGGGAGACTGGGTCGACGAGAAGTACGATGGGTATGGGGTAGAGACCTGGGCCCGGGGAAGCCGGTACAGGGGCCAGTACCGGCACGGTCTCCGCCATGGGTTCGGGGTGTATCGGTTCTACACGGGGGATGTGTATGCCGGGGAGTGGTCCAACGGGCAGAGCCATGGTTGCGGAGTGCACACATGCGAAGATGGGAGCCGATACGTCGGAGAGTTCAAGTGGGGGGTCAAGCATGGGCTTGGACACTACCATTTCAGGTAAGAGATTGAACAAGTTACCTTGAATTCTCTATTTCAAATTCTTGGCTGTTTTCTAAAAAGTGCGCAATATGCGGATCTTTGGGTCGCGGAGATTGAAATGCTTTCCTTTGGTTACCATTGGTTTTTAAGAAACTACATAGTTTGGGTTTTTTGGGATAAACAGCGTTTTTGATTTCTTAACCATAACGGGCTAGCTGCAGTAAATGATTTATTTGTTGGGGTTTCCCTTTTCTGCACCTTCTTATTTCTGTTTAAAAATTTTGGAAGCCTACAGGTTGTCAGTTCTGGTTGATTTGCTTTGGCAGTGGCCAAAAGAAAAATGGTGACTACTGTTAACAAGGCAACTACAATGACCTTTATAGATTAATATGGATGGAAACATCCGGTAGAATAGTTATTACTCTTCAATCCGCATCCAGCATTTCAAAGGGATTATCATGAAACATCTGAAACCCAACTCCCCAAAATCAACAGAGAGCAAATAGTTTCCATACCACTGCTTGTCTTAGGAATATGGTGCTTTTAGATTCTTTAGCGTGAAAGAAAGCATGTGTTTCTTTTGCATGATATGTGATGAAAAATTCTAGGGAATCTTGAAGGGGATGGGGAATAGAAATCTTTTGTGGTTCTTCCATGAGGATTATCTTTGTAAGTTGTTGAGTGAACCTGGAAAGAAGATGGTGGTGGGATTATTATTGCCTGTGCAAAAACTTGGCATGGTTTGTATTTAAGAGGCCAGGTTGGAGAAGATTGGTTGTAGGTCAAGGATTCACATCCCGGTGCATCCCGCCATGTCATGTCGGTACTTTGTCTTCTTTAGACATTTCCTAAGGAAAAAAAGGGCTACTAAATGATTATAGGATATTTTAGGAATCACTATTGATGTCGGTGCTGTATGCTTAACGACAAGATGACCTAAATGTTAGATTTCTTATCTTGGCTATGTGAGGCCACATATTTACGGAGGGACTTGATTTATTGGTGTTAGTTTGGCCTACCTTAGCCTATCGACGGTGTTCCTTTTCATGATATTTGATGAAAATCTACCTTTTCCTGAAAAACTGGCGAATCATGTTGAAAGCTAGCAAATAGATTCAAAATGGTATAAAGAGGATTTAGTTGTTAAAGCTTGGTTGGACAAGAGGGTTCAAGGAATCTTGAAGAGGAGTGGGGAAGTAAATTTTTGTGGTTCTTCCATGAAAATTATCTTTTGCAATGTGAGTTCCTTGAGTGAACTTACAAAAAAAGATGGTGGCGGGACAATTATTGCAGATGCAAAAACTTGGCATGATTTGTATTTCAGAGACTAGATTGGAGAACATTGGTTGTAGGCCAAGTATTCATGTCTTGGTGTGTCCCATGCATCTTGTCAATATGGTACTGTATTGACAAGAAAATGGTTGTACTTGAAACATCCCCGGGACACCAGTTGACTCATGAACCTAGATCTCGTGAGTCATGACTATCCTAGTTGGTACCAGCTAGGATGATTACGTCCCACACTTAGGATAGCCTGGCACCCCAGGAGAGAATTTTTTTTTTTTCCCTTTTCATCTTGTTAATGGTTGTTTCGATTCATCGCGATGTCCCAACCCATCCCCATATATTACTGACCTGGGACCAACCAAGACAAATACTCGTGTCAAGATTTTAGTTCTTATTGTGGGCTATAGCCTACTGGTTGAATTTAATGTGAAGGATGTCTTTGTTTGTCATTTTTTCAATTTTGAAAGTTGATGCAATTTGAACTCGGGGATCAACTCTAAATTAAAAATTAATGTGTCATAGGAGTTTTGGAAAGAAAAGGGGGCTAACGGGTAAATATGAATGAAGTTTTGAATGCATAATTGTAAAGTGAATACTCGAACAATTGTTGTTATGGGGGCTCACCTGGGAAATAGATGGACCTAAGAACACATACATAGTCACTACGTAGATTGTTGTGCATGCACTAACATGTATGAGAATAAACAATAATATGCACACTTAACACATAAGCACATATTTGTACATGTATAGGTATCTCTTTTACATGGATGCTGATAGGGAAGCGAGATATATCATATTTGATTCCAAAGAGAGATCAAATTGTAGTAAGAAAATAGTAAAAGTGTTAAACTAGTTATGCCAAAAGTTCTTTTGTCAACTCTAAACCCGAGCTTCAGCCTCCAGTAAGTTGGATGACCAAGTAACCTCAATAATCTCTACCATTTGAGCTAAAGTAACTAATAATATCCAATCAACTCTCACTTTGCCTTAAGGCATGTCAACTTAGCTTCTTGCAAATTGTAGAAAACCTAAATAAGTAAATATTACTGATGAATTAGGTGAATAAATAATCGTTTAACACTGTACTCAGTTGCTTGGGCACCTGCATGACTACCCGGGATAGGTTTACTACTTGGTTTTGTGGGTGATTTTGCAGCTTTACTTCAAGTCCAATATTAAACCAGAATGGAATATTTTACATAAGAAGTTGGCAAAATTGACCTTTCTCCTAATTTTATAGGGAGATATCCTATTCTGCTTGTTTCTTAAAAACTCCTAGTATACTTTTTCTTATTGTGGTTACTCCATGTAAGGGGAAAAAAAAAAGAGATAAGAATCCTAATAGATGTTGGATGTTGGTTAACATTTAACATAGATTCCACCCATATAGCAGATTTTTTGAGAGCTTTTATAAAGTAGCAAAATAAGGTTCCACTTAAAAATGTGTTGTGTGACTCTTTTGCATCCCCACCCTCCACTCCGCTTATTTAATACTGCTAGAATTTCTTTCCTAATTTAAGGTGGGATCTCACATTATCTTAGAATAATAAAATCAACAATAATGCAACACCTTAAATTAAGTTAAAAAGTCACAAGGCCTTATTTTAATAAAATGATAACATTGCAAAGTGTGATGATTTGCTTCAATAAAGATAATTTGGTGGTTTTGTAGGTTCAGCGAGGGGTTTATGTCGTTCCATTGTGCGATTGTTACGAATAGCGGATCCATCTTGAGATTATGCTTTGTTTTTGAGAGTAAATAAGGACGTGTGGAATAAACTAAAGGTTTTTATGGCAAAAAGAGCCTCGATTAGGTAGATAGAACAAATCATTTATTCAACATTCGGGACACCATCCATTTGTTGCAAAGACCATATGAGTAATCTAATATTGTAATAGTCTCATTAAAACAGCTTTAAAAATGATCAAGGTCCAAGTTAATAAATTAATGCAAGCTAATTATAAGTGTTCAGTTCGTTAGGTTTACACTTTGAGATTCTATTTCTGGTACAGTTTAACCTTTGATGCTGTTATGTGGAGACCAAATATAACTCAATGCTCCAGCCAGGGACAACCCAAAGATCTTTCTTGTTATGTTGCTTATTTTCAAAGTAATTCTTTTTCCTTTAGAACATTCTTTCTTTAATTTTTCCCTTTACTGAACAATTTTTTAGCAAGATCTAAAGAGGGAGATTGAGATGTGAAACAATTGAAGGAAAAAAGAGATTCATGTATATGTGTGCCTTCCAGGTTGGGGTGGGTCCTTAAGATTCTTTCTATTTCAACTTCTGCTTTTTTGTAGCTTCCATCTGATACAGCAACATCTTAAGGCACCAAAGTTCAGATTTTTGACCCTATTTCAGCCTATAAAACCATGCTCCGTCTCCAAACTCCTTTCTATCATCTGCAAAATGTTCCCTTATGGTTCCCAACTTCTTCAAGAGTATCCCCCTTTTCCAAGCTTGCATGCACTCCACACTTTGCTGACCTCCTCCCTGTTGCCTGTTCTACTGCCATGAAAGTTAGCCTCCTACTTCATTGTGTATACCATTGCCTCCTCTCCTTCCCCTCCTTTTACCTCCTCCCTTTCATGGTGGCTTTGAATTGCTGGTTTTAGAGCTACAGAGGGTACAGCATTCAAAGAGGAGCCATAATTTATAGTTTTAATAAGAATGTTTTGGATTTTCCATGTGCTGTCTAGAACAGGATGTTAAAGCATATTCCACCTTCATCTAGGTCTGCTTTGCTTGTGTACTCTAAAATTTTGATTGAAATTGACTATGAAAGCCAACATCTAAACCAATGGATTGGTTTATGACAAAATTCTTTCAATACTAGATCAACTAAAATGGCCTTATAACTGATATTTAAACTTTGATGTGGGATGAATACTATGAATCAAGTTGACTTGTTTGGTTTTAGACTTGGTTTTCATTATGGTTTTCAGATCATGCTTGATTAATGGATATGGGAATTTCTTGAGTTGAATTGTCTTGAGTTGAATTGTCTGATATAATTGTTAGTTTCAATTTATTTTTCTCTTCTTTTGAACCTTTGGAATTTTGGTTTTGAACAAAGCTTAGTTTTTGAGGTCAGAGATACAGAGATACAAATTGCATCAATTACATTGAGTTGTCTTTTACTCGGAACGTTTGTTCTGCCTTCTACAAACTACACTCCCCTTTACTTTTATTCTTATTCAGTTACAGAATTTTGTTGGAAAGCTCTGAAAAAAATTGTCCACATGTTTCAGTTGTTTATAGCACTAGCAGTTACTTATTAACTCTTATGATCTTTAGTTTGTGCAAAACTATCACATGAATACTGTCTATATTATCTCCAATTGTTATGGCTTTGCAGCAAACCTAAAACATTTTGTATTATGTTAAACAAAACATCTCAGCTGTTAACCTAAAGAAATTGAGTTTCAGTCGAAACAAAAGTTGGCCGAATCTAAAGAAATTGGTTGAGACCAGCTGTAATCAATCAAAATTGAAGTTGTGCATATTTCTTCATGGTAATCTGATTATGTTAGATTACTATTCATACCTCTTGCAAAGAAGTGAATTCATGAAGTTTCATGTCATTATGTTTTCCTTGTTAAGTTTCCACTGGTCTCTTTTGTCCAAAACAGGCTATTCGAGTTAGCAAAAATATCTCATCTCAACAAATTGGTATCTCCCCTCATTTTTAGTGTCCTATATGGATGTATATGGGCCTATTATTGTCGACTAAGTGGTTGTTTATTGATAAGGAATGCTATCTTCCAAAATGATATGCTTGTCTGTAGTTTTTGTTTTGTAAGTCAGTTCCTTTATATTTGCCAGTTGTGAATAATGATGCCTACCTTATAGATCTGGCTTAAAGTTAGGCTTGATAAATTATCTTGCAGATAAGAATTTGTATGACAAGAAGCTGATATCAGTCTAGTAGACTTAATATTTAACAGAGGTTGCTTTTGTTTGACTTGCTGACATGAGCAAATCGTAAGCTTATATTTTTCCCATCATGGAAGTACAATCAGTAATTTCTACCCTTACCCTGCAAAACACCACCTTGATCCCATATTATGAAACTAAATACAAAAATAGAATGTCTTCCCAGTGTTTTGTTTCAATTAGAAGGACTGAAAAAGTAAATGGTCATGCAATGTTTGATAACAGTCAGGTTGCAATCGCATGAGTTAGCTGAACTCTAAAACATTTGGCGCTAATTCTGTACTTGCACTGTTATATGAAGGAATGGTGACACCTATGCTGGTGAGTACTTTGCGGACAAGATGCATGGATTTGGTGTTTATCGTTTTGCAAATGGGCATCGATATGAGGGAGCATGGCATGAGGGAAGAAGACAGGGTTTGGGAATGTACACATTCAGAAATGGGGAAACACAATCCGGTCATTGGCAGAATGGTGTACTCGATACTTTGAGCACCCAGAACAGCGTTAGTGGATCACCAATTGCTGTAAACCATTCCAGAGTACTCAATGCAGTTCAGGTAATGGGGTCGATTTCTTTTATAAAAGAATTGTTATCCAACACTTTTCACATCAGAAATAATAATAAAAAAGTTTTATGCTGGTCATTTGTATCTCAGGAAGCACGAAGAGCAGCAGAGAGAGCTTATGATGTGCCGAGGGTTGATGATAGGGTGAACAAGGCTGTCGCAGCAGCCAACAAAGCAGCCAATGCAGCTAGAGTTGCAGCAGTGAAAGCTGTTCAAAAGCGAATCTCTAATAATGGTGAGGACATACCAATCCCAATTGTGTGAGACATTTGCTTTCTTGATGTTAGGTTGGTTTTGCTTTGGCTCGAGGGCAGCATTGAAGTGTTCGCGCACAGCAAATTAGGGGAGCATACATGCGAGCATCAAAAGAAATTTATCAGCATCCCTGCAATATGTTGTTTTGAGCTTTTCAGTCTTTTTAATCTTTTTTCTTGGAGAGTTTGCTTTACTCGATTCCTGCTTTCGGTTACTTTCAGTTGTCGAAGATGACTGATGGAGAAGGGCAGGTTTCTTTCTATCTATCTCTCTCTTTCTTTTTTTTGCGCTTTATGAATATCTGAATATGATGAGTGCGGTCCACCTGTGCGGAACTAGTTCTGTATCTTTATCTTTGTATATGGCTGCTGTAAAGTACCGGTTCCAGGTTAAACCCCATACCAGCGAATTGTTTTGGCCATGGTGATAAAATTTCCTGATAAATGAATAAGAGCATTTTGCTTGTGGGTGAATGGTACCTTTTGTTCTTTCCTTATCATGTTACCTCGGTGGCTCGGTAACGTCTTGATACTGTTGGTGTCCATAAAAAGCTATTAAGCGTGGCATGTTCACCATTAATTATCCTCGTACTGGAGGTTTCGCATTGGCCTATCAAAGCAGGCACCGGATTTTGCCGATCTTATGCATCTCTCTTCAACCATGGTTTCCCACCAGCTGTGATTCAAGGTTCTTCCTGACCTTACTTCTTGGTGCACCTAAAATAAATTTTTAAATCGGGCACATATTGATTGCAATGAGCATACATGGTCAAAACAAGATAATCAATCAATCGAACATGTTAAGTTGATCTTCCAGATGTTTTTCTTCCCCTGCTTTTGGGGAGTGGATTTTTGTACCCACAACGTGGGACGGGCACTACTCTGCTAAGCAACGCGCCCCATCTAAAGTGCATCATTCCCCGCAAGACTAGATGTTACTATAGAGTACCCCCTATATCAAATTGTAGTTGCATGGAACAACAGTATGGAACCAATCAAGATACAGCCAACTACAATTATACTAAGAAGAGAGTAAAACAAATGAAATTAAGGTATCATGTTAGCCAACTTCAAAATCTTTTCTTAATCTAGCTTGAACTTTAAACGTTGTAGACCTAAGTCCCCCAGATGGGCTCCTCGGGAATCAAGAAAATACTCTGAAACATAGTAACCTGGAGCTATCGGCTATTTTTTACATTAGGCCAACACAAGAAATTAGGCATCCCAACAGCTAAATTAATAAATAGAGCTTTAAAGCAGGGAATTAATCTCTTTCAAAGAAATTAAGCTTCAGAACAACCTCACAAAAGCAGCAAACCAAAATCAGTCTCTAGTTCGAATGTTCATCTTGAACTGAAATTACTGAATAATATTCCTTATTCAAATAGCTGTATGGTTGTTTCAACTCTCTGTCTGCTCCCGCAGCCTCCTGATTGTGCTCCGAACAGTTACAGCACTGGCAGTGCTGAAAAGCAGTAACAGTTGATTTTTCAGCAGCATAATATATAAATATATATAGTCGAATGCATGTGGACTGGTGAAGAGAACAAGATCTTACTTCAGTGTATAGGCACCACCAGCTTTCACTTTGCCACAATCCTTGCACCCCCAAATCCCAACAGCTTTCCTTTTGACAGCGTACTGTATGGTAATACCCAAACATATTCAGTATCGTTACTGGCAAGTAATGCGACTCGAAGCTAAACAGTCCGAAAATTACCATACCTTGCCACAAAACTCGCAGAAATACTTTGCGTGTTGGCTGACCTCCATTTTCTTGATCTGCTTCCTTAAACTTGCACCATATCGGGTACCTGAAACATTGACAACATCAGCACTCGCAACCTTCAAAAAATAACGAAAAATGAAAAATCTAGAATTCTTTTCACCCTTTCTTGTAAATGAGGGTTCTATCAATGGAGGCCATCCCCATACTCACCATATTTCCCGACAATTCCTGCCTTCTTCGTACGCTTCGTCTGAGCTCACAATAAACATGTAATAGATTAGGTGGTCAAACATGGTTTATCAAATCCTTGTTTAATTAAAAATTGGCAACTTTAGAATATCAACTGAAATGTAGTTGGTCTAGACAAGAAAATCATAAAATATCATTAAAAAGACAAAGGGAGCAAAATGGTCCTCTCCAATGCAAGCTTGCCAAGATAAAGTTTTCAAGAACGGGAACCCTGATGGCCAGGCATAATTACCCAATTATTTATGACACTACCGGCACACCATTTGAATACTAGCTCAAACATTGGAAAGATGATAAAAGGTCATCAGCAACGATCTACACAGTTGTATAATATAATCAATTCTTCCAGATGAAGTATTAGGTTTTCGATTCTCTTTAGTCAGACTACTCTTCTTTGGAAAGGGCTGCCTCATCCACTATAAAAGAAATACTTTTAGGGTGTTAGCTAATCAGTTATTTCAGGCAACTCAGGTGTCTTTTCTTAAGGCAGACAGCTGTTTGTACATCCATTTAGCTATGCAAGTAGTTGTTTTTGAGCTAATTTTTAGGCCTCATTTTTTTTCCTATAGCTTTGGCTCAATTTGTTGTTTTTTAAATGTTTCCATAAGCGGCTCAAGCTGTATCAATGTCTTAGACTTATAAGTCATGATGAAATGACCAAGTAGGGCTTTTCCCATTTTATTTTACCTAAAGAACTAGGAAAGATACTAGTTTATGTGAATTTTCCTCCGTGATACGAGTCTTCTACACCCTCTTGCTTATGCTCATATTGAAGTGTGCACATTACAAACATGAATCTTTTACATCCTCTTGAACATGCACAGAAATAGCAATCAAGTAAAATACTCCTATTCTGAAATGTTGCTTTTACGAATCCTATTACTTCCACCAATACCGCCGAAGATGTTCCAATGTGTTGGTTAACCTGAAATGTCAAACTACCTCAAACTGCATGGCAAAAATATATTGGTACAAAGGATGACATGTAGGCTCATTTGGTTATTTCTTCAATATATTTCTGAGAAGGATGACTTGGATATAGATGGCGACATTATTAAGACATTCTATAGGAAAATAATTCAACCCCATTTTGTATATGTTTTGGCAAATTTTGCTTTTAGAAGACACCAAACCTATGCTTTCCAGTAGTTGTTAGATCTAGGAGAAAGTGCAAGAGCAGATGCATGCATGGGTTCAAGGAAGATTTCTTGATATTTTAAAAAACGTTTTAATAAGGAAGCACTTAGGAAGCGGGAGTGTTACCCTAGATAAAAGATTCCAACTGCTAAGTGCCTAAAATGGGTACTTGGTGTTGAACCTCTTGAAGATGACAGCAAAAAGACATTCATATTCCTTTACACTCCAAAACATGGCTTTTCAGATTAATATGTGCGCTTGCAAAGGATGTAGTTATTGTAAGTAATCTAGCATAGCCACCTTATAAAGCTAAATTTCAAATCTTCTCAAGGCCAACAGTTTCAACACATAGGCATTGCATTAGTACATGTTAGCTCAAGTTCACAAGTATCAATCAGATCCCAAATATAGCCAAACATACTTTACTAGATCTGTACTTTTTAAGCATAGATGGCGTTAATTGCACTAACTAGAGAGAAAACTAGACCTACTAAAGTATGATGGCTCAATCCTTACAATTTTGAGTTACCTCTTACAGTTCTAGACTGCATTACTAAGTACATGGAAAGGTGAGATGCTTATCACCACTAAATTTTCCAAATCATTAACTTGTTGGAAACTTATTTACTTTGCCTTGCACTGATCCGTAATCATGAAGGTGAATTGGCTACATGGTTTGAATAATATTACCAAATTCAACACCAAAGAACCATCTAAGACTAAGATCAGTTCCAAGTGAATCAAAATTTAGAGAGGTCTAGCAAACTCTGTATGTCCAAAAACAATCATGTTGCACAGGTCGTCCCAGAAAAATCCATGACATGCAACCTATTAAAGCACAAAAAGGAGACAATGAGTACCAATTTGATTGTATTTGGGAATTTTATTGGCTTATTAGCACCAAACATGGGTTCAATAGGTAGTCTAGAACATGTCCCATAGCATGCAGTACACAAGCAAGGAACTTATCTGATTTTGGGACTAGAAATGAGCAAGAGAGTTGGTTATGAAACCACAAAGAAGAGTTGGTCTTACTCCAACCTTATTCTCAGTTGCTTCAAGATCCACTTAAGGACAGGAATTCTTTCATGACAAGAAGAGGAAGAAAGACAAAAAGCTACACCATGGTTGACATTTTCTATTCAACCAAAAACCTACCTTCAAGGAACTAGGTGCTAGAAGTGTAAGGCATTTAATAACCAAATTAAAAACCTAAAAAAGCCCAAAGCCAAAAGTTCTCTATGAGCTTGATGTGGTTGATTGCTCGTAGATGTGCAGTCAACTGGTTGACTTAATTAAAGTCAAAACATTCCACATCAGCATCACGTCCATATGTTTATATGGTCCACCTAAGCAGCAGAAATTAGACTAGTGACGTCAAATTTACATAATTACCCATATCTCCTTGGAGACCTTATGGCCATCTTAGGTTGCTAGATAGCCAACCAAGGGGTCGATAACATTAGGTATCAACATCTACCACTTAACCAATTAACCATGAAGCTAAAAAATTGTCAGTTGTTGTTCGCTTAGCCAGTCATTTTTGCTAATGTTTGGTTTAGAAATGCATGGATTAGGTAGTTAAGTGCCACTTTTGGGGTTATTTGAACAAAAGAAGGCAGCATTAAGGAAGGTTAAAAGGTGATAGAAGGGTAAATTGAGAAGAACAATATGAAGGGAGGGAGCTCAACTACATGGTTAAAGTTAGACCCGTCCAAAATAGCTTTAACCGGGTTGAGTGGGCAAGTGGATGTTGACTGGCCAACTTTAACCACCCAAAAATTGGCAATTTTTGGCTAATTGACAAACCAACCACCACTTAACCGGGTTTTTAGGAAACCAAACAGGGCCTAAAATGTTTATTGGAATATAAAAACCAAAGATGGTGCTTGAAATATCACAGACTTCGTGAACCTTAGCACCTGGATCTTCATGTTAGCAAAATTCACCAGACTATGTGCAAAGTGTAGCAAGCCACCAGCCATAAATAAAATATGGTCACTACGCACTTTGAACAACTGCTCCGACAGACATTTCTTGATGCGGCTTCATGGGTTTTGTGTGGGGTGTATGCGAGCACTGATTATAGGAATAGGAGAGTTCTCTGGGACGAGATTACTAATCTAGTTGTCCAGGGATTTCCGACCATGGTGATAGGTGATTTCAATTGTATCTTAAGTGCGAGTGAGAAGAGAGGAGAACGACCCTTTACCGATACAGTAGATCGAAGAGAGTTCCGGGATTTTGTATCTCAGAATGGCTTAGTGGATCTGGGTTTCTCGGGACCGCGATTCACGTGGTGTAACAACCAGTCTGGTATGACTAGGGTTTGGGAGCGGATTGATAGGGCAATTGCGAGCCCCGATTGGATCATCCGATTTCCCACCTACCAGGTCAGACACTTATCCCGTATTGCCTCTGACCATTGTCCACTGTTGTTATCAACAGCTTCGGACACTGGCCATCACAGCCCTTTCCGTTTTGAGAAGGTGTGGTTGTCCTATCCTCAATCCTGGGATATTGTTCGGGAGGCATGGTCCTTGCCGGTACACGGCAATGCCATGCAGAGGGTATCACGAAAATTGGAACTAACTAAGAGGCGGCTCCGTCGTTGGAACCGCGAGGTTGTGGGAGATATTTTTAGGAAGATGGAAGTGGTAGAGGAGGCCATTAGTAATCTTCAAAGTAGGGAAGATCAGGAAGGTGAGCTCCCGGAGGCAGACATGATAAGCCTTCGGGGGCTACTTGCTGATCATCACTCGTTGCTACGGCAGCATGAGGTCTTCTGGAGACAGAAGTCCAGGGTCCAGTGGATTAGAGAGGGAGATCGAAATACCAGCTTCTTCCACCGGACGACGGTCATCAGGAGGCAGAGGAGCATGATTCGTTCCCTGCGAGATGGGACTGGTCGTCAGGTGGAGGGGGAGGCAGAGGTTAGTCAGGTACTGCTAGATTTCTTTCGGTCCAGATGGACGGAGGATAGAGATCCCGGGGATGTCGGCCAGCTCCCGAGGGCGGATACGCAAATCGGAATGTCGGAGAATGCACTCCTGGTTCGACATGTGACAGGGGAGGAAGTGCAGGAGGCGGTCTGGGCCCTTGCAGGGGACAAGGCCCCAGGGCCGGACGGTTTTCCTTCTTTCTTCTTTAGGAGATATTGGGGTGTCATTCGGGTTGCAGTGGTGGAGGCAGTACAGTATTTCTTCAGTCAGGCAGTGATGCCCGATGATTGGAGAGCTACCTATGTCGTGCTGATACCTAAACGCCAGGATGCGAGGGAGCCCAGCCATTTCAGGCCCATCAGCTTGTGCACAACCCTTTATAAGGTGGTGGCAAGGATAATGGTGGGTAGGATGAAGCATCTGCTGCCAGGCCTCATCTGCCAGGAGCAAGGTGCTTTTGTGGGGGGTAGGAATATCTCTGATAACGTCATGTTGGCCCAAGAAATGATGTGGGATCTGCGACGGGCCTCTAAGCGAAGAAGCATGATGGCTGTCAAGCTGGACATGGAACGGACTTATGATAGGATTCGGTGGAGCTTCTTACGACGCGCTTTGGAGTGCTTCGGTTTTCATGAGACCTGGATTGAGTGGGTGTTGGGGTGTGTCCAGGGGTCGAGATTTTCCATCTTGATCAACGGAACGCCCTCCCCTTTCTTTAGGTCTACGATGGGGTTTAGACAGGGATGTCCGTTATCCCCATATTTGTTTATCATCTGTTCAGATGTCCTGTCTCGGGCTCTGAGGGGTGCCTGTGCTAACCGGGAGCTGGAGGCGTTTATTCCCGCCCCAGGGTCTCGGTCTATATCGCACTTACTATTCGCAGACGACTGCCTACTCCTGGCCAGGGCGCAGGTAGAGGATGCACATGTACTCAGGAGAGTATTAGCGGAGTACTGTGCTATGTCGGGTCAGAAGGTAAATCTTCAGAAGTCATCAATCTCCTTCAGCCCTAGCACTGAGCATAGGGTCAGACAGGAGATTCGGGGGTTACTTGGGATGCCGGCTCAGGACGGGACCTGGGTTTACCTAGGAGTACCCATCACGGGTCAGAGGTTACGGGTGGCGGAGTGCTCTGGTCTGGTGCAGAGGATTCAGAGCAGACTGGAGGGTTGGAGGGCATCTTCACTTTCCATGATGGGTAGATTGACGCTGATTAGGTCAGTGCTAGCTTCCATGCCTGTCCACCTCATGGCCAACACAGTAGTTCCGAAAACAGTGCTAATGAGGATTGAGCGGCTACTTCGGAGCTTCCTGTGGGGGTCGTATGGAGGGGGTCACGGGATGCATCTAGTGGCATGGGAGAGTGTCTGCCTATCAGTGAGTGAGGGTGGCCTCGGGGTCTCGTCTCTGGTGGAGCGACGTGAGGCGCTGATTGCCCGACATGCAGCTCGATTCACACTGGAGCCACAGGGTTTCTGGAGTCAGACCATGGCTTCCAGATATGGCCGGACTGGCACTGCAGGGGCGATTCGCAGTGGGCGTCGCTGTTCATTCATGTGGCGAGAGATTGCCAGATATCTTCCCATGGTTGAGGAGAACACTAGATGGTTGATAGGTAATGGGCAGAGTATTGATGTGGTTGGTGACCCATGGGTGGGTGCCCTACCCTTGAGACGTTGGCCGACTATGGTTGACATTGAGGCAGTGGAGGGACTGCGGGTCTGTGACCTCCTTGTCCCGGGCAGGGTTGCCTGGGATGAGGATAGGTTGGGTTACATGTTTGGGGCACACTTGGCTGAGAGGATTAGGTCCCTTCCGATCCCGGGGCATGTGGTTCCGGATTCCCGGGTGTGGAGCACGTCGTGCAGGTCCGGAGTGAGGGTGGGGGACCTCTCCCGTGTGCTCCGGCCAGAGCATGAGCCAGGGCCGGATTGTGCCTGGGTCTGGCGCCTAGGCCTCCATCCGAGGGTCGCACTGTTCTTATGGAAGGTCGCTTGGGTTCGGCTTCCGACAAGAGCAGTATTGAGCGAACGGGGTTTGAGGTTGCCCCCAGAGTGCGGGGCATGCGGAGCGGATGAGTCGGTGGACCATGTACTGTTTCAGTGCATATGGGCGAGGGCGGCGTGGTGTGCGGCGGGGCTGCCATGGGATTGTTGGACCCATGGGGACCAGTTCTTACGAACCATCCGCTGGTGGTCGGGTAACCCATTGACTCGCCAAGAGGCGATTAGAGCGACCTGCACAGCATACCAGATATGGCTGGCCAGGAATGCTCGAACTTTTGGTGAGCAGAGCAAGTCGCCAAGGCTCGTGGCGGAGAGCGCCCGGGCGCAGGCGGCAGAGTTTAGTCATGCTTTCTCTTCAGATGGACTTTTGATAGCTCGGGATATCTGGGGTTCCCCTTCTGCCTCGGCAGCTTCTCACACGGTGTTTTTCACCTGGGAGCCCCCACCCCCAAGCTTCCTCAAAGTCAATTTTGATGGGTCCGTGCTGGATGGTGGCACGATAGGTGGAGCGGGTTTTGTTATTCGGGACCCGACCTCCAGGGTAGTGGCGGCAGGAGGCTGTCAGGTATTTGACTGTACGGTCCCTGGAGCGGAGCTGAGAGCTGCCTGGGCGGGTCTTCGACACGCTCAGCATGTGCTCTCAGCTAGATCAGTCATCTTGGAGGGTGACTCGGCTACGGTCATTAGTTGGATCCAGGGGGGTCTGAGAGCCGGTGTTGCCGACCATCCCTTGGTCCGCGATATCGGGTTGATGATGA